>NC_066518.1:5611609-5721609 GCF_024679095.1 Eriocheir sinensis
CTCTCTCTCTCGTCTATCTATCTGCCTGTCTATCTCTCTGTCTGTCCGTCTTTATCCGTCGTATGATCCGTGGAATGATAAAGGAACCCGGCCTGACCGTTCCTTTGAAGACCTCTCAAGTGTTTACAAAGACGGGGCACTCCCATCAAAACAAGAGACAAAAGGAAAAATTCGCACGGGACACGTACAAACAGTCAGGCTCGAAACTAAGAAAAGGAAGGAAGGAAGGAAGGAAGGAAGGAAGGGGAGAGGGAAGAGAGCATGGGAGGAGAAGTAGAGGTACGAGGGGAGGAAAGAGGAGTCTGGAACGCATTTTCAAGTGAGGGCAGAGGGAACGCCGTTGTACGAGGAATGGAAGAGATTCTGCGGCGTGTGTGTTGAGGGGAAGGGAAAGAAAGATTAGGATGGTGCTGGGATGGCTGGGGTGCGGGGAAAGGGCATGAAAGAGACCCCGTAGGACATGACGAAGGCACTGCAGGTCGTTAGATGTGATGAGGGTGTCGCATGAGGGAATGGGTTTGGCATTATGGGGTGAAGAATGAGAAGGGGTGGCATTGCGGGGTGAAGAATGAGAAGGGGTGACAGTGAGGGAGAAAAATGGGAAGGGGTGGCATTGTGGGGGGGAAGAATGAGAGGGGGGATAATATGGTAAAGGACTGAGATATGACGCCCCTTTAGGAGAGCGAGGCGCCTTCAGGAGACTGGGCAACACAACTCGTGGCGTGGAGGGTGGCGGCAGCGGCGGGAAGGAATGAAGGGGAGTGTAATGTGGTAAAGGGCTGAGCTATGACCCGCCGCCTTCAGGAGAGCGAGGCGTCGTCAGGAGGCCGCGGGCAACACAACTCGTGGCGTGGAGGGTGGGCGGGAAAGGTTGGCCGCGGCTCGTAACACACTGGACGGACGTGATGGACCATATCGCGGCGGCCTCAATGGTTCCTTCAGAAGTTTTAATGGGGTTTTTCTGTTTTAGGAGACGACAAAGGCTTGCTCAGGTGAATTTTAAACAGGAACGGCACCAACGCCAGAGAGGGGAGGTTGGCGAAGAAGGGATGGCGGTGACGACAGCGGCGGCGGCGAACAAGAAAAGGGAGTTTGGGGGCCGCCGCGATCAAGGCTGCGGCGCTGTGGACGTGTTTGACCAAGGTTAAAAATGCCGAGTCAATATTTGAAGGGCTAAATTAATTTCACGGAGGAACAGAAGTGACGTTCAACAAGCCGCCATTCATCTTTTGTTGCCGTTTGTCTCCGGAACCAGAATGAAACTTGCAGCACTGAAAGCTTTGCCTTTTGCCGCGGCCATGTTTTCATCCGGCACGAGATTGTGGCGGCACGTTTTCATTTACCGCTTGTGCATGAAGCCCGAGTAGTATGCAACAAGCAGGAGCTGTGAAAGAAATCCTGTTTTTGGCGCTGTTTCCCCTGAAAGGATTCTATGCTTTACAGCGAAAGTCATTTAAAACAAAACGTAAAAGTAGGAGTTATCGACCGAAGACACATTCATGCTTCGCCTTCACGTGTTCCTCATTGATCAAGGAGATGTGATATTGACGATGCAAATTTCCTTCTTGCCTTCTTTCCTTCTCGTCCTCTTTAATGCCTCCCTCCATTATCCCCCCCCTCCTCATCTCTCTCTCTCTCTCTCTCTCTCTCTCTCTCTCTCTCTCTCTCTCTCTCTTTCTCAGCACGCACTCCAGCCGCCCTTCCGGTAGCGTCGGGAACAAACAGAACATACAGGAGTTAGTTAAGACGGAAGGGCTGATTGCGATCTGAACTTCCGACTCTACGCACGGAGGGGAAAGATATAATTGAAAGCAAGCGAGACGGAACATCAACAACAACAACAACAATAACAACAACAACAACAGGAACACACACACACACACACACACACACACACACACACACACACACACACACACACACACACACACACACACACAAACATGGATGGAAGTTGCAGTTTTAGCACGAGTAGCAAAAGTAATAATAGCAATAGCTGTAGTTGTAAGACATAAGTAATAAAACTAATAAGAAATAATATATCATTACCACTAATATAGACTACTAATGATAGGTTTTCATTAATATTTCATCATTATTATTATCATCATTATCATTATTATCGTGAGAATCCACAGTGAGGTCTAGGAAAACGTCATCTCGAGATCAAGCAGCTAAGATCGTGAAGCTGGGCCGGCTGACGAGATGGCGGCGCCTCGCTACCGGTAAACTGCCGAGTGCGAGGCGCGGACCCGTCACAAGCCGTGCACTGAGCCACGAGGCGAGGCGCTAACACGCGGCGGCAATAATAAGGATAATGATGATAACGATAATGATAATTCTAATGATGATAATAACAATGATAATAATAACAATAATAATAATAATAATAATAATAATAATAATAATAATAATAATAATAATAATAATAATAATAATAATAATAACAATAATAATGGTAATAATGATAAGCTATGGTAACAGTAACTACAATAATGTTAAAATAAAAAAATAGAAAAAGAAGAATTACAACAACAACGAAAGAAAAAGAAGGAAAAAGTAAAATGATGAAAAAAGAAGAACAGGAAAACACAAAAGAACAAAACGAGAAAACGAGGAAGAAGAAAAGGAAGAAGAAAACAGAGAGAGAAAGAGAAGAAAAACACAATTATGACACAAAGGTCGAATCCAATCATCAGGTGGCGGGCGGAACGACGACCAAGGAAATTAAAAAAGTAAAAAAATAAACGAGAAAATTTAATGTCGAAGGGCAAACACGCGTGATTTGTTATTACCTCGCGGGGCAAGACTCCCATTAACTCTGGGGGCAAGGCCAACACCACCCCCGCCCCCTTACCCCCGCCCCCCTTGCCCCCCACCACCCCCCGCCGACCTCGTAATGGGGGAACACGGCGGCGCAGGAAAGTTATATTAGAGGCAATTAAAAGGGAGGAAAGTAATTAGAGCTGAGGTGTTGATGGTGGCGCTCAGGGTTGTGGGGATAATGGTGATGGTGGCGAGTGTGGTGGTGGTGGTGGTGATAGTGCTGGCGATGGTGGTGGTTGGTTGCTAAAGTGGTGGTGGTGGTGATTGGATGTTAAGGTGGTGGTGGTGGTGGTGGTGATTGTTGAATTAGTGGTGGTGGCTTGTAGTTACTGTTGTTGTTTTTGTTGTAGTAGTAGTAACTGTAGTAGTAATAGTAGTATAGTAGTAGTAGCAACAGTAGTAGTGGTGGTAGTAGTAACAGTAGCAGTAGTAGTAGTAGTAGTTGCTGTTGTTGTTGTTGTTGTGGTGGTGGTGGTGGTGGTGGTGGTGGTGCTAGCAATTAATGCAAGCAATTTTATCCACCACAAGACTTGCAAAATAGAAATCAAGTTGGGTAGAAAGATAAACGGAGGGGGTAACTCTCTCTCTCTCTCTCTCTCTCTCTCTCTCTCTCTCTCTCTCTCTCTCTCTCTCTCTCTCTCTCTCTCTCTCTCTCTCTCTCTCTCTCTCTCTTTTACCTTTTGTTTTTTTCTCTCTCGATTCACTTAATCCACTTTTTATCCCTTCACAACCTCCTTCCCTTCACTCCATCCCCTGCTCCAACAGGTTCCTCTTCTCTTCCTTCCCTTCTTTTCTCTCCTCTCTTCCTCCTTCCTCCATTGCCTCTTCCCTCCGTCCTTCCCTCGCGCCCTGTTTCCGTACACCAGTCGCCGCCGAAGCGAGTGGGAACCATTGAATTGGAGATAACCTGATTTACTCTTAGCCACGGCGGGAAGGCGCAGACAGAGCCGTGACGTCTTGGAGGAGCGAGAGGTGCAGGAGGGAAAGGAAAGCAGGGACGGCAGCGGTATACAAGGGCGAGAGGGTGAGGGAGGAAGGGAGACCAAGGAGGGGGAGGAAGGACAAAGGTGGTACGAAATGGAGGAGCCGAGAGATAGCGAGAGAGAAAGAGGGAGAGTAAGGAACGAGTGGAGGGCAGGGAGGGGACAGAAGAAAAGTGGAGGAAAGAGATGGAGGGCGGTAAGGGAAACAAAGAAGTAAGAAAGACAAACGAACGGAAAGGATGGCAGGAGGGGAAAAGATGGGAGGCAGAGCGACGAGGAGGCAGAGAAAAGGAGGACAGAATGTTAAGGAATCGTAAAGGAAAAGAAAGGAGACAGGGAAAGGATGAAGGACAGGAATTAAGAGAAGAAAGGATGGAAGAGAAAGAAAGAAGGAATGGAGACAGTAAATAAGAGGAGAAAGATGAAAAGAATGTTGGGTAGTGCTGGGAAAGAGCGGGGCTGGATTAAACATGAGAAAAGGCAGAGAAGGTACAAAGTGAACACAGAAAATGTTGGATGACGGAAAGGAGCGAGGTAAAGGACGAGCAGGCGGGTTTGCGATGCAGGACCGGCTGGAGGGAAGGCAAGAAACCGAATGCATGCTGATCAGTGGGAAAAAAGACAACACAGACAGACGACCCACATGCAGGCAGGCCGTGGATGCACCATTTGCTTCCTGGTAAAGCAAGGAAAACACTGACGACAAAAAACGACGAACAAAAACAAAAACAATTGCAGTAAACTCCCCCCTCCCACTGCACAGGACTTTCTGCATCCGTTCTACTTATGCCCTCTACTCTTACTGACTGTCTTAGTCTACTACCACTTGAATTCCTCCGCAATTGTCTCCCTTGTTTCTTTTAGCGCCACTTTCATGCTAACAGCCCTTCTGAAGTTGCTAACTGCATGCCTCCACCCCTCCCGTGGCCCCGATACACAAGACATTCAACTCAGGCTCATCCCTATGCTGTCCAACTTCCTACGGCAAAAGTCAGCCAGTATTTTTGCTCTTTCATCTCTTTACTCTGAAGCTCTCAAACACCCTTTTTTTTTTTTTTGTATGACAGCCTTTCCACGACTTCAACCATCTCTACTACTACTACTACTATTACTGCTACTGCTACTTTGATACATATTCCCATCACTACAACTACTGCCATTAGTACTACAGAAAGAATGAGACTGCAGGAACGTCAAATAAATCCAGCGAGAAAGCCGCGTGTTAGCAGACAGAGCGGCGAACTGAATAATATGAACACAAAACAAGAGAGAGCGATGCGATTGCCTGTGTGTCAGTCTCCAAAAACAGACTCCGGCACAGCAGCTCCGCGCAGGCTTGAGGGGCAAAAGTGTGGCAAATATACAAATAAGAGAAATACGCCGCCACTTGCGCAAAGGAGGCGGATAAAATAATGTGTGAAATAAAGACATAACAAGCAGGGTGAGTCACGCCCATCTGCTGAAGTGTTGCTGTATGGCGGAAAGGAACAGACGGAAATTATATTACTTTGTGGGCTGACGCTACCCATTCCACCACCTCTACCACCACCACCACCACTGTTACACCCCCCCCCCTCAACCATGACCACGACCACCATCTCTACCACCATCCCTTCCACCACCACGACTACTGTTACCCCTACAGCCAGCATTACCACCATCACCCCATCACCCAACCTCTACATATACAACAATAACACATAAGAAACAACAACAGCATCATCAGAACAAGAGGTCGAGCACACAAACAACAGCAACAAACAATCAAACGAAGGGCACAAACAAACAAACGCAGCAGCGAACACACACAGCTAGTAAGTCAGTCACACCGACGCAAACTTCAATTAACGAAGACACGAACAGGCTGAGAAAGTGGTGGTGGAGGTGGAGGTGGTGGTGGTGGTGGTGGTGGTGGAGGTGGTGGTGGTGGAGGTGGTGGTGGCGAAAGAGATATAGATGGTGATATACAGTGTTGGTGGGGAAAGTAATTTGGTGGTGGTGGTGGTGGTGGTGGTGGTGATGAAGGAGCCGGTGAGAGAGAAAAAAGGAAGAAATTATCCGAAAATATGGTGGTGGTGAAAAGACACTGTGGAGAAAACGGTGGTGGTGGTGGTGGAGGTGGAGGTGGAGGAGAAAGAAGAAATGAGGAAATTATGCAAAAAAGTGGTGGTAGAGGAACGCAGCGGAGTCTTGCTGGTGGTGCTGGTGGTTGTGATGGAGATGACGCAGGAAAAAAAAAGGAAAAAGAAACGACTGTAAAAAGATATAGTGAAGGGACACAGTGGTGGTGGTGGTGGTGGTGGTGGTGGAAGTGCAGGTGGAAGGAAGAGAAGGAAATGCAAAATAAAAATGGTGATGGAGGGAGGCAGAGGACTGGTGGTGGTGGTCGTGGTGGTGGTGGTGGAAGACAGAAGGACGATGACGGAATGATTGAAGTGGTGACGATGGTGATGAAGGTGGTGGTGACGGAGGTGTTGGCAGCGGCAGAGGAAGAACAGGATAGGGTGATATTGGTGGTCAGGTGGGGAGGAGAAGAAGGAGGGGGAGGAGGAGAAACAGAAGAAGAAGAAGAAGGAGGAGGAGGAGGAGGAAGAGGAGGGACAGCCGAAGTATTGGTGGAGACACATGATTTGTTTTTGTTGCTCCTGTAGTTGTTATTCTCGTTCCAGTTGTTGTTTAAGTGTTGTTACTTAAGTATTTGTCCCTGTTGTTACTGGTGGTGGTAGTCAGAGCATCAGTGTTGGAAAACGGGCAGAAAAGTAAAAAAAAGAATAACTCCTGTCTAAGTCTGTGATGAAAGAATAGAAAGAGGCTGCAGTGGACGACGCAGAAAAAAGAAAGTGAGAGGAAACAGAAGAGTGAAGCAGAATGTGGTGGTGGTATTGGTGAAGGCGGACCAGAGGGTGTATGTTGTGATGATGATGCTGGTGGTGGTGATCAAGGAGGCGGTGATGGCGAGAGGAAAGGTGTTGGAAAGTGGGGAGTGAAAGAGAAATTGACCGCCGTAGTGAGGAAAGGAGTGGATGTTGTGGAGAAACTGACTGGGAAAGAGATGGACGCGATGAGGAGAAATATGGAAAGGGAAGAGTTGAGACAAAAGAGAAGCTGTGCGAGGAGATGGGAGGTGGAGGAATGGTGGCATGAACTAAAAATTAAAAGTGGTGAAGCAGAATTTGGTGAAGGTGATTGTGGTGGTGATGGTAGTAGTAGTGGTGGTGGTGGTGGAGGTGGTGAGTGTCGTGTGTTCAAGGCGCTTAATGGACTGACCACTGACCACTCCTCTACCCAAATGGACGAATGTGGACAGGGACGAGACCCAATAGTGTGTGTGTGTGTGTGTGTGTGTGTGTGTGTGTGTGTGTGTGTGTGTGTGTGTGTGTGTGTGTGTGTGTGTGTGTGTGCGCCGCGTTGGGTTATAGTTGCAGGCACGGACGGAGGTGATGGAGAGGAGCTGTTTGTCAAGAGGGCATACATTATTTATCTTTAACACGCGGCGATAAGATAAATTTTCAGCCTGACCCACTCTTTCCCCCCTCCACGCCTCCCTTGGGTGCCGCGTGATTAAAGCGTGAGGGAGAAGTGACCGAGGCTGCCAGCGCGCGGGCGGCCAGGCTCGTCAGGTTGGCTGGCTGGTGGCTGGGCGGCGGGATGAAAACATTAGCAGCATATTTCTGTCCCCGGATCATAGAGGTGCCAGCCTTTAATTGCGCCGGGGGACAAAAGAAGGCTAATGAGTGGCAGCCTCCCCCCCCCCACACACACAGCCCGATGCATGAGCCCTCCTGTGACGCCCATATAAAGGTCATTCATACCTTCACTGGAAAAGGGCGGTCCGTGTATAAATAAGGATAAAAATAAAACCCGCTCTACCCTTCTCCCTCTATTCAATTAAAAAAAATGTGGGCCTGCTGACAAACCACCATTCAGTGAAATTTTGCATTATATTCCCAACGCAACTTTAGTGTGTGTGTATGTGTGTGTGTGTGTGTGTGTGTGTGTGTGTGTGTGTGTGTGTGTGTGTGTGTGTGTGTGTGTGTATTTACCAATTTGTATTTGCCTATTTGTAGTCTACCGGGCCCGAGCTAAGCTTTAATAGTCCCGTCTCCATATTTACGTACATTCATCCATCCTTTCGTGTGTGTGTGTGTGTGTGTGTGTGTGTGTGTGTGTGTGCGTGTGCGTGTGCGTGTGTGTGTGTCGTCAGGCCAGGAGACCCTTGCCCTAACAAACACGTACACAAATACAAGATGGGGAGTGTTCACCAAACAAACGACAATACTAAAAATACACAATAAAATAAATACGAGGAAACACGTTTGTTATTTCAACGCTTAACATCGCTTGAGGCTCACGTCTTTGCAATACTTTCTTGATGTGCGTCTTCGAGGTATGGAAATCGAAATATACAAACACACACACACACAAAAAAACGATAACAACACTTACAGCACGATGAGACGAAGACAAGGATGGACGAGGAAGGTAAAGTCAACTAACGAGAGCAGGAAGTCGAGTAGGAGGAAGAGTAAGGAGGAGAAAGAAGAAATATGAGAAGCAGGAGCAGAAGGGGAGCTGGTGGAGGAGGAACTCAACACGCTGACACGCGGTGGTCACATCTTGGGCGGATTCGTCTCAGGCACTGGAGGGGAAAATGAGGAAGCCGACGTCGAGGAGAGTTAGTGCCACAGGGACGGAGAGGCGGAGCGGGGCTTCTGGGGTGTAAGGGGAGAGGAAGCGAGGAGGTGAGGAAAGATAAGGGAAAGAGGAAGGAATGGATGAGTTTAGGCGAAGGAACTCGAACAATGTGTTAAGGTAAGAGGAGGGCATGAGCATAGAGGCGAAGATGGCTGTGTGAAGCTGACGGCAGAACTAAATGGTCGCTGGTGCTGAAGAGTGAGAGGGAACGTGGGCGAGGAGGTGATGGTAAGGGTGGAAGTTGTGACAGGATGAAGAGAAGGAAAGCTGAATATGGCACGAACGTGGGCGGAGGGAAGGGCAAGAATATGAAGGGGCGAAACGAAGACGAGTGTGACGGGCGAGATGAAATACGGAGGAGCAGCAGCATGGAGAAGAGGATGGAGATGCGGAGATGAACAGTTTGTTGGAATGGAAGAACATCAGTAAAAAGGGAATGGTAATACCGCAGAGGGAGGACAATCGCGACAATGATGATGGAGATTGGAGGAGGAGGAGAGAAGAATGACGTAGATGAAGACGAAAACAAGGAGCCTGGCAATAAGGAGGACGAAGACAAGAAGACTGCGAGAGAGAAGATGAAATTAGGAAAGGAGTGAATGCCCTGGAGTACATAACTGAAGAGGAGATGGACGCAAAAGGAGAAATTCGGAAAGGAAGGTGTTTACAGACAATTGGGAGAGGCATAAAAGACTAGTGCCAGGTAGAAGAGGGAGCGAGGGTGTGGCACAGACACCGTTTTGCTCCAGGCTGGACATGAATAATAGCGACAGAATGACGTGAGCAACATCTCCAGACGGGAGCAAAGGCGACCAGATGGAGGGTCACAAAGGCTGGCCGAAGGACGGGAGGAGATTGGAAATGCAGATCAGGTTACATAAGCCTGTCGAGATGAGGGAGAGGGGCTCGTCGGAGCGAAGACAAAGACTGATGCAATTCTGGCTTTAGGTGAACTTGGAGTTAGCAGTTAGCAAAGAGAGGAAATGGATCTGTCTTCATGAAAACGGGCGCCACCACTCCAGCTGGCAGACGACCAAAAACAAAACCAACCGCAGACATCGAACACACACTCAGCGAAGTCTCAAGGAGCTCTTCGAAGGCTAAGAAATAAAATGAAGACATAGAAAACACTGGAAAAAGTTAAGACTGAAAACTTTGAAAACGAGGCCAAAGGACAACACTGGGAATGAAAGGTGGCGATGGACTGAGGATCAAAGACAAAGCAGAAGGAAGAATTTTAATACAGACAACAGCACCTAACGCCATTGAGAACTCACGAGTTTCTTGAGCACGCAACTAACGCTGAGCTTCTCCATAACGTAATAAATACTTTGAAAATGTTATGCAGCTGGCAGGCTAACACGATTACTCACACAGGTGGTGACCCTTACCCTTCCTTAAGGTATTTCCTCCTCGTGAAAGGCAAACAGAGGACCCAGGGAGGAAGGACAGGACGAGGGGGTGGAGGAGGGGTAAAGGGCCTGACAGAGATGTATGAGGAAGGCGGTAGATAAGGCACGTCTAATGTTTAGTTACCGTGGCGAGGGGCGGACACCAGACGCTGATGAAAAGGGGAAAAGCAAGCGCAGGTTCAGGTCACGAGGGAAAAAAAAAGAGAGGAAAAGTGTGATTTGTTATAGCCGTGGCAAAATTAAAGGAATCGGAAACAATAAACAAAAAGGAACGGCCGGCTGGGGATAACGAAGAAAAGAAGGAGCCACGGGAAGGAAATAACCGCAGGCAAGAGAAAATCAAGTGATGGATGGGAAGGACAGAAGAAAGGAGTGATGAAAGAGAAGGGACGAGGGAGAGAGAGAGGGAGGAAGGATGAAAAAGGGACAGATTACTGCAAGATGGAAAGGGAGAGGGAAGGAGAGAATGAAAGGAGAGAATTAAGGTTTTGAAAGGAAAAGAAGGTTATAAGAAGCGACGGGGGTGAGAGAGAGAGAGAGAGAGAGAGAGAGAGAGAGAGAGAGAGAGAGAGAGAGAGAGAGAGAGAGAGAGAGAGAGAGAGAGAGAGAGAGAGAGAGAGAGAGAGAGAGAGAGAGAGAGAGAGAGAGAGAGAGAGAGAGAGAGAGAGAGAGAGAGAGAGAGAGAGAGAGAGAGAGAGAGAGAGAGAGAAACAGAAACAGAAACAGAGAGAGAGAGAGAGAGAGAGAGAGAGAGAGAGAGAGAGAGAGAGAGAGAGAGAGAGAGAGAGAGAGAGAGAGAGAGAGAGTGTGTGTGTGTGTGTGTGTGTTCGTGTAAGAGTGTATTTACCTAGTTGTAATTTTACAGGGCCTGGGCTTACGCTCGTGTGGTCCCGTCTCCATATCTGTACTTGTCCAGTTTTTCCTTAAAGTTGTGCACACTCTTCGCCGATACTACATCCTCACTTAGTGTGTGTGTGTGTGTGTGTGTAGGAGGGCGAGGGAAGGAGGCAGGCATTAGGAGGCAGAATCAGCAGGGTCAAGACGCTGCATTTAAGCCCTGCACACCCGTCGTGTGCTGGACACTCGCCGGGAACACTTTGAGCTCCCATGTCACAGAAAAGACGGAGAAAATCATAGGTTTGGGAATGTTATGCAACTACCTATGAAGCAGCAATATATGTAATGCAACACCTGTTCGATCAGTCAATTCTTAGCCTGTGATTCAGTCTATTCCTAGACCGTGTACATAACAAACAAATTAGTTAGCACAAAGACGATTAACATAGTCCCTCTAAAAGCGCCTATATATAGTCCTTTCTGGGAAGACCGTGATCATAACAAACAAATTCGTTAGCACAAGTTCGAATAAAATAGTCCCTCTAAAAACGCCTATATGAAGTGCTTCCCAGTAAGAGTGTTGCAGCCTCCCTTCCCCTCCCCCAAGGCTGACCCATGTGTGAGGCAAAGCTTAATTGCCCGGCGCGGACCCCATGTCATGTCTGATTGTCTCGGGTCCAGCGGTAGCTCGCGACCTGTCCAGCAGAGCCTTTACAGCATAATGGAATTAATTACTCTGATTACCTCCTGCTGATGATTGTCGTCAACGCATATCGAGTTTATACGGCGCTCCTACAGCTGCGCCTCCGCCCTCGCGCCAGGATGCCGGAGCTGCGGGAGGCTCAGTTTATGGCAAGACTTTAGTTTACATTTGTTGCCTCTTCTGGGTGAGGAATGGACCGTTTGGGTCGCAGGGAACAAGTAACATGTCCAAGGAGGGCAAAAATATTTACAAACATCAGTACTATAAACAGTTTGAACTCCGTACCAAACTCCTCGCGTTCCTCCTCACACCCCTCGTCTCTAGCACCGACCCCGCCTCCCTCCTGTACCGTGTCACCTCAGAACGCTTTACCTACATTTGCTTCTTTACTTTTTCATGATATCCCTGCCACCCTCCCGTCCTTTGTGAATAAATACAAGTTAGGCTGTTATGATGGCAGTGTTATCCTCCTCCTTCCCTTGTGTTCATCTCGACCGCCCATGCCTGTATCCCTGTCCCATCTTCTATACTCAAGTGAAATGATCTTGCATTTTCCATATAACTCTTCCCTATTTAACCTGTCCCACCGCCCAGCCTCCCCCCTTTACCAACTCCCTCTCCCCGTTCTCCGCCTCATAACAATTAACGGGTGTTTATGTCGCCTCATTTTTGGTCTGCGTGGCTCCGGCAGACGACGTTATGGGATGCTAACTTTGCCCCGCCTGGCGCCTCGCTGCCCCAACTGTTATGGAGGCTCGCGAGGATGTGTGGGGGCGTAGGGGGGAGGGAGGGGGCGAGATCAAGGGGATAATTGGGTGTTGGTGGTGGGGTCAGCGTGAAGGGTGCGGGTCAAAGCTGATTAAAGGGCAACCAACTTCAACATCAAATGAAACAATGACATCATTCACTACAAGCCTACAGACCAGACCATCCTGTCCCCCCCCCCCCCCCCCATGGTCCATCTTTACACGTTAATTCCGCGTCACTTCGCTTATACTTCTGTTATAATTATCAGGTGAATTCAGCGACATGTAACAACGTAATAAATGTACAATTCACTTCCATTAAGTCCGCGTAATTGTCATCATTATTTCCTCTCGTATGATCCTTTAGAGTAAAAGTTAAAATTACTTCAATCACCACCCCACCTGTGCGCCAAAGTGGTGTGCGGTGGAATGGTTTGTGGCCGAGCGAATTTGTGACGAGTGGTGTGGTGGTGAGTAGTGAGAGTAGTGAGGCAGTGGTGTGGTGTGTGGTGATTGGTGAAGTGGCGTGTAGTGGAGTGATGAGTGGTGTGAGGTGGCGGTGTGACTAGTGTGAGACTGAGGTATGAGTGGTGTAGGGTGATGAAACAGTGAGTGGAGTTCTACCGGGTTGTCCTTTATATGGGGTGAAGGGTGTCCTCTGTATAGAAGGGATATGAGGTAAGGTGGTGTGGTGTGACGGGGTGTTTCGGCCTTTACACTATGGTTGGTTGCAGTGATGTGGCGGGTGACTGGAGTTGTTCATTGGATTGACGTGTGACGAGGGGTAGTATAGCGGTGGGGAGTTAAGTGTCGGGGTGGTGTGTGCTGACATGGGGCGGTGCGTTATAGACTGGGGTGGCTGTGTTAAGAGGGGCATCTCCGGGCTAGTGAAGACGGGGAATATAAGGGTGGGTGCTGGAGACGAATGCACCGGGAGGGAGGCATCGGGGTGAGGACTTTTTTGTGGAATTTTTCTCCTCACTACAGCGGCGTTTCTCATGTTCCGTCCTCTTACTCTGTTTTACCTTCATCTTCAGCCGTATCTATTTCAATTCGTTTCTATTACTTCTCTCACAGTTTTATGTATTTGTTCATGAAAGATAATATCACCATCTGAGATTAAAATAATATATGGATACAGAGATATGCCTAGAGATATTTTACCTTGTTCAACACTTATGGCTTCTTACATGAACCGAAAGTTGTACGTCTTTATATCTCTTTGAAGACTTTCCTTATTTGTGCGAGGTTGTATTATTTTTCGGGAGGCTCAAAATCATATTTAGTCTAAACTAATATGAAAACTTCGGCCATTCTTTACTCACACTATTGCCTTTTTTTTTTTTAGCTGTTATTGACCTTTTTTTTCTTCTTTTTTAGCCGCAAGTGGAGAGGGAGTACAGCGGCAGAGAAAAAAAAGTTAATATCGCACTAGTACATTTCCACGTACGTAAATTACATCATAATTGAAAGCGAATTTACGTAAAGCGGGAATAATTATCACCGCAATTTGAAACAATGCCGCTGACGTCCAGAGCATAGGCGGGAACATTAGGTTTTATTGATGCATTTCAAGACTCTAGTTGCACATCATGTCTTGAAATGAGTGTAATTAAAGTCCTTTCACATGAAGTGCCCAGTCCGCATGTCCCCCATCACGATGAAACATTTGCAGCCTTGCCAAACGTGTACGAAACTTATTTACGAATAATAATCCTGAATTTTGAAGGTTTGTTAGTCTTTGTTGCCCATTCAAAATATTTAACTGCACACTTGACCAATACGGTATCTTTAATAGTGCAAATTATTAATAACCAATGGACAACGGTACTTCCATTACTCAAAACTATTAAATCAGCATATCTTATTAACGTGAAACAAACAAGCTAATAAACACACAACCCGACACGCTCGCACCCACGTGAGAGCAAGCTGCAGAGTTTAATAACAGCACCTCTTTGCATGATTATTAATTTAATAACCAGACACGGACAGTAGCCAGCACCAGTCCGCCAACAGTCTTCTCATATACATATATATTTTTTTTCGTTAATAAGCACAATGAAAACTTACTTTGAACTTCCTTACCGTCTGACACCTCGAGGTAACTATGGAGGGGAACTCATGGATTGATTTGTTTTTTTAACATTAACACGCTGCACAATAAAATATCCTTTATATTAGTATGAAATGAAGGCTTGACGCTATGTTAAAAAAAACGTGAAAATGTTATGTTACTCCAAGTTTTCTAGGTACGTTTTCTGTTGGTGTTCGCCAAGGTTCAAAGATGGCGCCACTATGCAGACAAGGCTTTGTTATTGCATCGAATATCCTTATTAATTAAACTCTAAAATCCTGCACCGAGTCGCTCCAAGGACTTTACAGCATAGTTTCCGGCGTATAAATAGGTTACTTCATTATATTCGTACTTAATAAAAAACACACCAACATATCTACATGCCTCTATATTAAGTGTTATGCGTTGGTTACGAAAGAGTTCATGAATAAACACATTACAACATTTTATCTTCCTTATTTCAAATTACTGAATGTTGTCAATGTTAACCGTCTGCATCATCAGTGTAGTGAAGCTAACAATTATTAGGCACAAAGGTAATAAATAACCTCTAACAGTATTTGTATAATGGAATTTATAGTATTATTTATAACAAAGGAGGGTTCCACCTTTGCACTAGCCTCTCATATTGTAATCCTTCAAAATCATAAATTATGCTGTGCAGAGAGATACGGACGTCATTTACGTGGATAACATTAAACGGAAATGTGATAATCTATTCCCGCGAGTGTGGTAACACCTGCCCATCCTTGAAGACAAAGAGGTACGAGACAAGCTATAAACGGAACATCAACACTCACCATCAGGCAACCCGCCATGCTGCCAGGGCGGGGGTGAGGGCTTGTTTACCTCCGCGCCGCCGCCCGCCACGTGCACAGCCAGCTGAGTCTTGGGTTACGGTGGGCACTGTTGCGTCTGGTTTCCCTCGAGGTGGACTGGGCGTCAGCCTGAAGTATAAACAAATACACTTTTGAGCCACATACTTCATCAACAACACGTGCCCCGCTTGGCGAGCACCGCCGCTCCGGGGCCTCTACAGCGCATGCTTACTGATCACGTGACCGAGCGTGTTACCACTTGCTAAGATGGTCTGTGATGAAGATAAATAATCACATGATGAACTGCTGAGATCATGATCCTTACAACATAACTCCTCTACAAATTCAAATATCTTCAGTGTCTTAAATCAAATTTCCTTAAAGATTAGTAGTCCTCAGTAGATCTTAGTGGACTTAATTAAATGATTAGCAGGATAGCCATGTCCTTCTCCCAGCAGTTCTCGCTCGGTTGGTGTCGTCCGTGTTTGAGATATTTTCTTTCCTCAGATGATATTTATAGTTGGCATGGCAGTTAAGCAATAATCAAAACTAAATTATATATATTTTCGTATTATGCACATAAACCCAATATTCGAACTTGTATTTGTAAAAAACATAATTCTCCGTTCCTACCAAGCAACTGACAGTTGTCACGGAGATTTGAAGTTACACATGACGTGGACTTTTTTTCTTTTACAGAGAAAAAACAAGAGTTGGACGAAAAAAATGTTCGCATCTACTAAAAGATATATTAAAATGTGTGTGTGTGTGTGTGTGTGTGTGTGTGTGAGAGAGAGAGAGAGAGAGAGAGAGAGAGAGAGAGTCCTTATCGTAGCCCCTGGTGGTGCTGGCTCTTCCATCTTGCCTCACTAATGGCTACGTGAGCCTTATGGGCCGGCGGAGGCCTCGGATCCCTTCGTGCAGTACTAACAGCCTCGTAAAAGGCCTCACGAAGACCCATGAATATAGAAGCCCAACCCCCACCCATGAGAAAAATATCGTGGTTACTTTCAAACATGTATTATTGATATTTTCTTTATAATAATTAATTAATGGTGTATTCATTCATTCTCTCTCTCTCTCTCTCTCTCTCTCTCTCTCTCTCTCTCTCTCTCTCTCTCTCTCTCTCTCTCTCTCTCTCTCTCTCTCTCTCTCTCTCTCTCTTATAGGTGTTAAAATTGTTCAAGTCGCAGGCAGGAGGAAACACAGTGAATCCTGGGTCTCTCTCTCTCTCTCTCTCTCTCTCTCTCTCTCTCTCTCTCTCTCTCTCTCTCTCTCTCTCTCTCTCTCTCTCTCTCTCTCTCTTCATTTGAATATAGGGGTTACAGTCCCGCTAATTGATGCAAGTAAATGCGTGCGAGCGACTTTAGGGAAATAAAACTCATCCCTAAGCGACACGTCCTGGGCGGCCCTGCCTTGACAAACGGAGCCAAGTGTGCGGCAGCTGTCACTTGTTTCCGTTCTCCCACTGCTCTTCTTTCTTGCTCACTTCCTCTCTCTGCGTCCCCGTCTTGTTCTTCCCATGTCATCCTCGCGTCGCTGAAACGTCCGCCACCTTGTCTACCCGTCTCCCCTTTCCACCTCTGAACTCCTGTAACTTCACAAACAACTTCCTTTGCTCTCCCTTCACTCACTCCCTTGCACCCTAATCCTATAGCTTCCATGCACTTCTTAGAAAGCTCCCTTCCATGTCCACGCCCTGACACACTCTTTATTCTCTTCAGCGCGACTCTAGCTCTTCCTTGTCTTTCCCCGACGCTCACTCGCACACCCTCACCCGCCCTTCTTTCTTCCCATTGCTGCTTCTACCACTTCTCGCTGACTTCTAAAGAGCACCAGCCTTGCGCCTTTCTGCATTCCTCTCGTGCTTCTTCTTGGTGAGACGTCGTTGCTTATTGCAGGTCGAAACTTTCCCCCCTTCCTCAACCTCCTTCCCCCCCACACACACACGACGTCAAGCATTCTTTCTTTGCAGTCAGGCTTTCAGGGAGACGAGTGCATTTCCTCAGTGGATCTCTTGACGTGCGGATTAATCTTTCTCGGCGGCCCCGTATCTCCTTCCTATGAATATTCCTTAGATTCCGCCGCATCCCTGTTTCCGTGATACATATTTTCATCTCGGGTTTAACTTGATAATATTTTTCGTCCCTCCAGACTCCGATTTCCACTTTGCTTATTTCTCCTTTTCCTCTTCCTCTTCCATTTCCTTTTCCTCCGCTTTCAAACTCTTTCTCCTTCTTCCCTTCCTCCGTCAGCGATCTTCAAAATCCTCTGAATCTGCTTCCCTTCAGCTGCACGGTGCCCTTTTCTCATGAGTTCCTCCCCTGCCTTCAGCCTTCCTCGCCTCCCCCGCCCCTTCCGCCTCCCCTAAAGACGCCACTAATGGTCGCCATGTGTACCATTCACCCGGGGCTCGAATTTTCCAACGCCATTTGTGGTGGGAGTGAAAGGCGAGGGCGAACTGAGAGCCTGAGAGGGAGAGGCGAACGCGGGTGGAGGTTCGAGAGGAAAGGAACAGGAAAGAAAGGGAGAGGGTGAATGAAAAGAAGAGGAAAGGTGAAGGAAAGGAGAGCGAGGGAGTGTTAAAGCAGATATATAAAAGTAGAGTTTGTGGCGTTGAGTGGAGATTTATGAGTGGTTCAAGAGGTATTGTGGGGGTGGGAGGAGGGGGTGGAAGATGAAGGTAGTGGTGATGTATTGGGGCTGTGTTGGAGGCTGCGGAAGATGGAGGAGGTGATGAAATGCGATAGATGGTGGAGGGTGAAAAAGCACCAGAGTGGAGCAGAGTTGGGTCTGTAAATGAGGTCAAAGGAAACGGATAGGAGTAAGTGAGGAGACAGGATCCGTGGACTTAGCCAGGACACAGGGACCTTGAGGGCTGTTTCTGGACAAAGGAGAGCAAGAAGAAGAGGAAGAAGAAGAAAAAGAAGATGAAGAAAAAGAAGAAATAAAAGAAAAAGAAGAAAATGAAGACGAAAGAGAAGATGATGATGACGATGAAGGAAATGATGACAGAAGAAGAAGACAAAGAAGAAGAAGAATGAAAGAAAAAAATAAAGTAAAAGAAGAAAAAGAAGAGAATTATAATTAAAAAGAGCAAGAGAAGAAAGGAGAATCATCCGCTTAACATCTGCATTTTGAAACTAATTAGCGAGACGCCTGCCTCCCTCTCTCTCTCTCTCTCTCTCTCTCTCTCTCTCTCTCTCTCTCTCTCTCTCTCTCTCTCTCTCTCTCTCTCTCTCTCTCTCTCTCTCTCTCTCTCTCTCTCTCTCTCTCTCTCTCTCTCTCTCTCTCTCTCTCTCTCTCTCTCTCGCTCTCTCATAACAAAGTAGAAACAATATCAAAATTTATTCTGTGCGAGCCAGGAAGACAACATCACAGTGGACGAAACGCTTTTGTGTACACAGAAAAGAAAATAAGAAACAAGCCTCAAATGAAAAAAAAAAAAAAGTCAGAATATAGCACACAAAAAATAAACACGTTGAAATTTAATAAAAGGGAGTCCGAGCAGCATCCGAGAGAGATCCGGTGCGGTCAGACAATATTATGAAGGTGAAGCCCAGCAGCGGCGGGGTCGTGGTGCATCCTTTCGCCAGTCCCAAAGATCGCTTCCCCGACGCAGCGCTGTCCGCAACACACGCTTCGACGGGTTGTCACGCGGCCGGTAAAATTGAGAGATCGCTTAACCATAAATCTCGCAAACCTCTCACGATGAAATAAACGTATCATATCTAAACTCCGCGTCTTTTCACCCTTATCTTTCTATTTCTCTTTTCCTCTGATAGATTTTTCCTCCTCCTCCTCGAACACTTTCCCGTCTGGAATTCACTCAAACTTTTCTACTCTTCTTCGTCGGTTAGGAATTATCTCCATGCTATTTAACTCATACGTCACCTAAACTTTCCTCCTAAACGTAATTTACAGACATGACATTACGCCCCGGAGCCCCGCCCGGGATGCGAGACCCACCGTAACGAGACGCAGGGGAGACCCGCCACAGGTCATCTTGTTTACCGCAGCAGGCTTTGATGTGGCCGGGGACTGCGGGCACTGGCGCACACACACACACACACACACACACACACACACAATCTCTCTCTCTCTCTCTCTCTCTCTCTCTCTCTCTCTCTCTCTCTCTCTCTCTCTCTCTCTCTCTCTCTCTCTCTCTCTCTCTCTCCTCTCTCTCTCTCTCTCTCTCTCTCTCTCTCTCTCTCTCTCTCTCTCTCTCTCTCTCTCTCTCTCTCTCTCTCTCTCTCTTCGGGAGCCTATCTTGCTTCCTTCCTTCCTTTTCACTGACCTGTTTCCACCATTTTTCTTTATTTTTCTCACGACTTTTTTTTCCGTCTTTTCCTCGCCTGCTTCCCCTTCCCTTCCTTTCTTCCTTCCTCCCAAAACACTCTCCTTCCTCCCCTTTCTTGGGCGTCAGACGTTTTCCTTCTCTACACTCCGCTTCTCGTGTATCTCCCTTTCACAACAGCCCTCCCCCGAGCCTCTAATCTCCTTGCTACCACACCGCCAATCCCTCCGGCTCTCCCCTCTTCCCCTTCTTGTTCTAACTTCATTTTTTCGTTGTTGTTATTCCTTCTCTCGCACGTGCTTCCTCGGGTTAACGAAGCCATATAAAGCTCTAAGGTTTTCTCCCCATGCATCGAGGGTTTGGGTTTACGAGTACTGATCCCAATGTTTGTTTTGACATCATTAGACATGCATGTAAAATCTCCCGACCCATCCAAGTTAAATTTTCTTCGGCCGTCTCTACGTCGGCGGTAAAAGCTCGGAGGCAATTAATTCTTAGTAATTGGTTTGAATTTTTGGCCCTAACACAACGGTAAAAATGGCCTCCCTCAAACAAAGCCGCCGCTACACCCCCACCACCACCACCACGCAAAACGGTGCGGTCAAATAACAAACACCGAGCGAACACACACACACACACACACACACACACACACACACACACACACACACACACACACATATACAAGGAAATCGAAGGTCTTCCATACAAAACACAAAAGAGGAAACACACAAAGGAAGTCTTACGGCCGTAGTGAAAGGGCAGCTTAACCTTGAAGAAAAGAAACGCGTCTATGTTTACCTCCGTGACGACATTGCGTGCATAGGAAAGCCTGCAGGTTGTGTTGTCCGCGGATGAAGGGGTTATAATATGGCCTTTGTAGAGCTTCTAATACTAATACGAGGCGGGCTGAGAGCAGGAGGGAAGAATGAAGCCAAGGTGTGGCGCGGGGAAAGATGAGGATTTAGGGGGGAGGTGGGGTGTTAGGCAAAGTAAGTGCAAGTGAGGATAAGGTGTGGTGGAGAGCAGGGTTGATAATATAAGAGGAAAGGGTGTAGTCCAGGGCAGGGAGAGGGAACAAATGGGAAGGGGTGTCGTAGGGCAGGGTTAAGTACAGAAGGCAAAGGTGTGTGGCAGGGCAGGGAGAGGGAACAAATGGGAAGGGGTGTCGTAGGGCAGGGTTAAGTACAGAAGGCAAAGGTGTGTGGCAGGGCAGGGAGAGGGAACAAATGGGAAGGGGTGTCGTAGGGCAGGGTTAAGTACAGAAGGCAAAGGTGTGTGGCAGGGCTGGTGAGTGTACATGACGGTAAAGTGTGACGCATGAGAGGGGTGAGTGTGGATGGCAATTGGCTGTGAAATAAGGGGAAACGGCAGAATGCACTGAGAGGGGGAGGGGGGCGGCGGCAAGGAGGGTGTATATGTGGCACTAGCGGGGCGAGGTGGGTGGCGTGCGGCGAGGGTGTTGTGAAGAAGTGGACGAGGTTTGCGGTGGGGAGCTTGAGAGTGAGAGGAAAAATGTGGATGGGGTGAAAGAATGTCTCAAGAGTGACACGGGACATGGGGGGAGGGGACCCCCACACACGTTGCTTCACATGGAACATTCTATATGACAATATTTCAAGCCATGTTAGTAATACATCCGTAACCGTGAAAAAATTGTTCAAGTAGACACACGTCATGGACATGTTTGTGAGCCAGCCCAAGGCAGGCCGTGAGGCGAGTGTGAAGAGGTTCACTGAGGAAAAAAGGCAAATATAACTCTGAAATTTATATTTACAGCTATCAAAAAAGCACATGTGTTCAATAAAGATATATATGGGGCCATGCTCAATAGATACACGTGATTCAGGTGCTCATTTCCGTCTCATTGGCCCCTGAGTCTGTACTGGGAAAGAACCCATTACCGCAACGCAGGGCAGGTATGGCATCCGAATTACCAGAGTTTACCTTCCCCAGGTTCTCTCAATTATTTACCGACTACGTCGGAGGATGAACAGCTGAGTGGGCAGTGCGCTGACTGCAAAAGCCGGAATTCTAACTCGGACCCGTGGTTTCATAGCAAAGTGTGTTGGTCACTACACCACGGAGCTGCATGTGAATCACGAAAAATGGTATTTTTCTAAGACCTGTATATGTGCTATTCGTTTGCAATATATATATATATATATATATATATATATATATATATATATATATATATATATATATATATATATATATATATATATATATATATATATATATATATATATATATATATTATTACACACACACACACACACACACACACACACACACACGGAGGATTGGACAACGAGTCTCGCCGACCACCGTCGTGTAACAGGACACCATCGCTGTGCTCTCTGTGTCTCGTGACTTCCATCAAGCGGAGCACCGCGGTGAGGCGAGGGAAAAAACAGCCACATGCAGTTGCACAGGTTTTAGCTTTCTAGAACAAATCGCAAGACAGACATTAAAGAACCACTTGCTTTCCTCGAGTTTTCTGTGGAAGTATTACAGTACATGTTACTTGTATTTAATAAAGCACACCGCATGGACTGTTACGATCTGCTAAAATGTTGAATAATGATTGGTACTGATTTGGACCTTGGCCTGGTGGTACTCACATCAGCTGAGAACTGATGCACCAGCGTGGTTATTTTCTTAATATAACGGTAATATTTTTCATTTCTCTCCTATTGTATGTGCTCTTTCAACAAAGTTATATTAAAGTAACGAGTTAATACTTTATTGCTACCAACGCATTGTTCTTGAGTTATTTTCTTACACACACACACACACACACACACACACACACACACACACACACACACACACACACACACACACACACACACACACACACATATATATATAGATATATATATATATATATATATATGTATATATATATATATATATATATAGATAGATAAGAGAGAGAGAGAGAGAGAGAGAGAGAGAGAGAGAGAGAGAGAGAGAGAGAGAGAGAGAGAGAGAGAGAGAGAGAGAGAGAGAGAGAGAGAGAGAGAGAGAGAGAGAGAGAGATTAATGTGTGTAGCTGCCGGAGGACGACGAAATTTTGTGAAATCATACTTTTGTGTGTAAGTGTTTCGATTCAAGTTCCTTGTATTAACAGGGTAAAGGTGGAGGGTAACACTAAGAGGGGCCGGGTTTGTGTTGACAGCGGGCGGGCCGCGGTCCCTTTACACAACATGAGCAGGCTGCTGTGCCGAGGTGTTAGCAAGGCCGCAGGACGTAGCTATTTATGTATCAGCTGCTGTGGTCAGGTTGCCTCGGCTTTCCTCGATAACAGAAAGGCCAAGCCATCAATAACCACATGATGAGATTATGTCCTGTTTCAATGGTTCGTTCTAAAATCAGCCAGCCTTCTGGGAAGATTAATTTATCATAACTGACGAAGTTGAGATTACATTAAAAGTTCACGGTATGACATAATTGTAAAAGGGAATATATTCTTGACCTTTCATACATAAAAGAAAATGCACACTGTTCAGGACACTTCAGCAATAAGCAATAATGATGTGTCTTTGAACCTTGGTTTCCGTGATGGTGAAACACGAGAAGGGAACCTGGTGGAAATTACTCAGCGTCTTTAGTTTCTCGGTCATGTACGTATGTTCCCCTCCCTAGAGTAATTCTATTAACGGCAGGTGTTTATTGCCTGCTCTTGACGGAACCAAACCCCGCAAGTGTCTGCCTGTGGTGGCGCTAAGAACAATGTGTTAGCCACAGGGAGAGCCAGGCCGCGACGCCCACTCACCTGTGACGAGTGACTGCTTGCCGCTCACCCTCCACGTTTCGATATGTATTGTCGTAATGATTTTAAATTTTCCTCAGCGTTGCAGGCTAAAGAGAAAGACTAAAGAGAAGATTGCCTGGAACCACGACCATGATTAATACAGACGATGCGTCACTATTCATAATGATACTAGAATAGTGGTTCATGAACTCCTGTTTGATGCTCTGCTTTGGCACGTATGAAATCCTTACGGCCTGCTTCTTGTGTTTGTTTCGCATTAGTATATATAAAAAATAAAAAAATATGGTCAATATACCGCTGCTCTACGTAATATACTGCATAACAACATTAATAGTTTCGAGCTACACACCATTTAGTCACGCATCACATTGCAGACGCATAAAAAAGCCACAACCACACAACGTGCATCAATGACAGCCAGTTTACACAACACAGCCACACCTAACAGCAACAGTAATTATAATATAACAACAGTAATTATAATAATAAACTTTGAAAAATGAGGGAAAATATATTAACGAGCTCACTACAAGAAAAGCCACGCAGAGGACAACAGTTCTGGATGTTTCTGAACACGCCGGAACTGAAGAAGAGTGGGAAGGTTAGGTGGTGGTGGTGTGTGTGTGTGCGGGGGGGGAGGGGGGGGGGGACGACGACACAATAGTTCATTATGCCGAATAAATAATGGATAATGACGACTGGATGACATACGTTTCCGTAAATATACAGAAACCACAATGTGTAATTCTTGGAGGAGCTTCATTACATCTGTTTTGACCAAGGACAGTAATTGTGGCATACGGCTTCACGCATTCCCTGGATCCAGATCACATCCCCGAAAGAGGGAAAACGTACCTTCGAAAACATATAAACTAGGCAATACATTATTTTTGCGGCTTAAGTATTTTAGAGCCTTTCATCATGTCGACGCCAAGGACAAGTGTTAATACTCAAAGCGCTTCACGTGAGGAAAGCGAGGTCGAAGGCAGGTCTGGCAGCAAACAGTGAAGGAGAGCACCGAACACGACTCTGCACTTACTTAAAGTTGCCTCAACATCCGCTCGAGAAAGCACAC
Organism: Eriocheir sinensis; assembly: GCF_024679095.1. Taxonomy (NCBI): domain Eukaryota; kingdom Metazoa; phylum Arthropoda; class Malacostraca; order Decapoda; family Varunidae; genus Eriocheir; species Eriocheir sinensis. The sequence continues at coordinate 5,635,863 of NC_066518.1, forward strand.
AAGGCACACAAACTTCTTGCTTCACAAAGGAAAATTACCGCTCCGCCTTCTATTTTCCGTCTCTAACTTGAAGAAAAGAGAAGCGTCAAGAACCAGCCGACGCCGCTCGCTTATCAGGAACCCACGGTAACCCTCACACAGCCTCCTTAAAAACTCTCTTGCTCTTCCTCACAACCCTTTTTGCCTGCTTGAGTCTTGCCTTTCCTTGCTGCCACATTTCCCTTTTGCCTCAACGCTCACTTCCTCGCGGCCACGCCTTCGGCACCTCGCCACCCAACACAATTCTTCGCTACCCACGCATATTACAACACAGCCTCACTAAAACACTGGAAAAAAATGACTGTCTAGCTAGACCATCCACCAATTAACGTGTCCCTCAACTTTCAACACGGCTTTTAGCATCGATACCATCATCATGAAAGTCCACGGCTTATATCGCGAACTAATTAACTGCGACGGGGTATTAGCCACACTTTGAATCCTTTTCCTTGCTGTCTGAGCCTCGAAAACCTGATCAAATTTCCTTCTTTCTAAACATTCCCTGTCGACGCCTTCATCAAAGGAAGACCCCCAAAACACCGATTCAGAAGCCGCCTAACTGCTCTCCCTTGCAGCCCCGGAAAGTCCTCGCGTGTGCCGCTAACGCAGAGTTAACACGAGCTCATTAATTTTCCGGGTCAATAAGTGTGAAAATGGACTCATACATGTAAATATTAGGTGAACACTTTTCGGTCCGCTAATGCCAATAAACAGGATTTGCATTGCCATATATGAACGCTTATTCCGACGTTGGTAATGAAGTCCAATGATTGCCTGGCCTGTTCTTTAATGGCATAATGGCGTCCTCACGGCTGCCGCTACGCTCCTCCCGGTAAAAAGAAGTTTTATTGCCATTGGTTTTTCATCGTCCATGGCGCCTTTGTGGTCGTATTTAACGTTTTAGTGCTCTCGTTGTAGGCGTCAGTCTTGCCGTTAAGTCGTAAAAGAAATGACATTGTCTTTCCAACGCTAATGAATTTACGTGCATCGCGCGCGAAGATGAACCTGACTCACCAAGGCGGCAGCCCTGCGGGGGGCGGCACCTGGCAGCCCTTGACGCCTGCCTCGTGTGTGGGGGTGATGGTGGTGGTGGTAGTGGTGGTGGTGATGGTGGTAGTAAATATTATTATTATTATTATTATTATTATTATTATTATTATTATTATTATTATTATTATTATTATTATTATTATTATTATTATTATTATTATTATTATTATTATTATTATTATTATTATTATTATTATTAGTCGTAGTAGTAGTAGTAGTAGTAGTATGGAGTATGCATCTCACGTGTAGGGGGGCTCCACTCACACAGCTCTTCTGGACAGAGTGGAGTCTAAGGCTCTTCGTCTCATCAGCTCTCCTCCTCCTACTGATAGTCTTCTACCTCTTAAATTCCGTCGCGATGTTGCCTCTCTTTCTATCTTCTATCGATATTTCCATGCTGGCCGCTCTTCTGAAATTGCTAACTACATGCCTCCCCCCCTCCCGCGGCCCTGCTGCACACGACTTTTTACTCATGCTCATCCCTATTCTGTCCAAACCCCTTATGCAAGAGTTAACCAGCATCTTCACTCTTTCATCCCTAACGCTGGTAAACTCTGGAACAATCTTCCTTCATCTGTATTTCCTCCTGCCTACGACTTGAACTCTTTCAAGAGAAGGGTATCAGGACACCTCTCCTCCCGAAATTGACCTCTCTTTCGGCCACCTCTTTTGATTCTTTTTTAGGAGCAGCGAGTAGCGTTTTTTTTTTTTATTATTGTTTCCTTTTTTTTGTGCCCTTGTGAAAAAAAAAAGTAGAAGTAGTAGTAGTAGTAGTAGTAGTAGTAGCAATATAAGTAGTAATACCGTAGTAGATGTAGTTGTGGTTGTTCTTGTTGCAATAACAACAGTTGTAGTAGCAGTAATCGTAAGCCTTGTATAGTAAAATAGTAGTAATGATGGTGTTAGTGGATGCGATGTAGGCAGATAATTTGTCTCTTGATTTGCTTTGAATAATTTTACAAAGTCTCTTTTTTCTTCCATTTCTTTCGCACGAGCCTTGGGAAGGGAATAAGGCAACATTCGTGACGGACTCGACTTTCCCGTAAATATCGCGGGCCAGCAGACATTTTTGCCTAACCGTCGCCAATGGATTCATTAGCGAGTTAAGGCGCTCAGCTCCGCCTTTGTACAGGAGGGCGAGTAGACGGACATCGACGAAAATTTTTCGGAAGCCCCGGGAATGGTGTCTAATTTATGTCCCTGAGCGGCGCCTCGGGCAGGGCAGGATGATGCAGCGCGAGCTGCTCGAATGCTTCGTTAGGTCGCTCAAGAATGCATCATCATTTTCTGAATATTTTAGGACGGTAATGATATTTTCTCAATTCTTTTGGAATCTCAATTTCAGCCGTAATCAGTCTGCAGTTTTCACAGATGCTACGTCTGCGCGACGCACAGCTCATCATTTTTTTTGGAGATTGCAGACTTCCGCGTATAGCAGTTTCTCTCTTTCCTTAGAACTGCCTCCCAGCTGCTGCCTACCTTGCCCTGATCCCTGAGAGGGACGCTGATGACCTCGCCTGCCAGGTCACCATCGTTTAGCAGAGGTAATGCAGAAGCCTTTAGCACGGACAAAAAATAAATCGCAACAATATGAATTAAATAATAAAGTTTCCCTTGTCAACTCTGCGCATTTATTAACTGTTAATAAATGCGTTCCAGTTTTTAAATGACATCGCACTGTAGTGGTTTCATTCTGATGGGAATATAATTTTGAATTAATTTAATTTGCTGAACATTCCCTACCTTGTGAAATATTAATAATACATTTGACGGAATCTATAGTCTGTCCACATTACTGTGCTACGCGAGTGCCTCCTACTGGAAGACACACGGGGTGTGGGTCAGCTGCCTGAGCGACCCTTGCTGTGCACCTGACCGTGGCTGCGGCCCTGTGCCAGGACGAAGGGGCCAGGCGACACTACGGCACTGCGCCGCCTGCTTCATCAAATATGAATGATTAAATAAAAGGGATATCAAAGAAAGTGAGTTTCGTAACTTCTTCATGCAGTGCAGAGAACAAAATAAAAAGCCTGAGATACTTCCAAATATATTTGGATCACATTTTTTGAAGCGGGATTTTTTATTATCTTTTCTCCTCATTTTCTGCGTCTTTATTGTTAAATAAAAATAAAATATTTCCACTCTGATTATTGTGAACACGCAATATGTTGGACGTCAGTAACACTTTTATCAATCATGCTCTTAATAAAAAAAAGGCTTTGTTTGATTTTTCTGATCCAGAAAGGGTTTAATTTAATTGTCCAGCTGGTAAGTGTAAAGAGGTCTTTTTCGCCAACCCATTATTTCCTTTTCGTTCTATAATATTTTTCCTTACTTTTTATTATTTCTTTTTTTTACGTTTTCGGCTTATGGACGTCCATCAGTAAATGTTTTATTTTTCCCCGTGTATATGGTGCTCGAATAACACCACCGCAGTTCATGCGCACATTCAACACTTTTGGCTTTATTACTAAACTTTTGTGATAAAAACAAATTATTCAAATTCCTTGTCCACCTCCAGCCCTTCAATGGCCTACCCTCCATTAGCTCTCCTTTCTGCTCTGTGAACTCCTTAAAAGAAAAGGCATGTTAAACGTTTATTGGGTGGGTTCTTTGAAACTTTCTGCAGGAAAACAAGCGTTTATTTTCATCTTTTTTGTGATGAGTTTTTTTTCTCTTTTTTTACGTTTTAGCCTATGGCGCCGGTAGGCTTTCTTGGTGGGGCCTGATGGTCGACCCCAATCCGATATGGCGCAGGGAAGTGTTTATAGTGGCGCCATCTTGCTTGGCTCTTGCTGTCCCCGGGAGATCATTTTGATCCTCACTTTTAGAAAGAAAATCTAGAGTCCGGGACAGCATGTGGGTAGTCTTAGGCCACTCGGCGGTGACTGAAAAATCCCAACTGTGGCGGCGGCAGGGACGCGAACCCACGTCCACCTGGACGAGGCACCAGCACGTTACCCACTCAGCCACCGCCTCCCACTACTTTTGCACCTTAACAGCAAAATGTTACGTAATAATTTACCACAACTGTTTTCCATTCTGGGCAAACTAGGAAAAAAAGACAACGGTATATCTACTGCTGTAATTGTACTTAATACATACTGACAATGACGATGTCTTTTGCCTTAGCCAAGATGCTTGCCAATATAAGTGGCATTCGTTTTTATGAAATGATCACCGTAACATTTGGCTTGGGAAAAAAAAGCTTTCAGTTTGAGCATGGCGAGAACGACAGGCTGCTGCGACGACACTCAGATTTTTACCGCTACAACACGGGAGATTTTTTATTATTATTTGTGTGTTGGTGGGCATTTTTTTTTTTTTTTACAGCAAAGGAAACCACTCAAGGGCAAAAAAAGAAAACAATAATTAAAAAAAAGCCTGCTACTCAAAATGTGTGTGTGTGTGTGTGTGTGTGTGTGTGTGTGTGTGTGTGTGTGTGTGTGTGTATTTGGTCTTACGAGGTATTACGATGTATGGCAAGGTTTCCACTGGCTCTTTCAAAACCTATCTTGACGTGTAACACCGACGTAGCACAGTGACCACACCAACAGAAACAATGGGAGTGAAAGCTTGGTCATGTCGGAGCCTTCTTCTCCCCTCGTAAAGGCAAGACGGATGGCCAGGACATAAAGGAAGACCCGCCACACGCTGTACAAGAAACTGCAGTGGTAGTGGTGGTGGTGGTGGTGGTGGTGGTGGTGGTTGTGTGTGTGGGTGGGTGGGGGAAACATGGAAACATGGACTAGCAGGCAGCAGAAAGCCCGTTGGCTCATTACTAGGCTGCCTGCTTTCAGTGATTTAATCAATCCGTTTGCCATAGGAGTGGCTTGCAGGGAAGGATTAAAGCACTTGTGCACCTACTCTTGGATACGTTCAGTTCACTCCCGATGCAGCAAAGTGGCGATCAATGCTATTCTTGAATGAGTTGATGCTCTCTGCGCTAACCACTTCTGCAGGAAGGCTGTTCCAGTGGTGAACCACTCTATTCAAGAAATAACTCCTGCCGATGTCGGTATTGCATCGCTTTGCTTGAATTGTTTTTCCGTTGTTTCTTGTTCTAAGGTTAGTTTGTAGCGTGAAGAGTTTGGAGTGATCAACGTTGCTGAGCTTGTTCAGGTACTTAAAGACTTGTATCATGTCTTCCCGCAGTCGTCTCTTTTCCAACATGAAGAGGTTGAGTCGCTCGAGTCGCTCTTCATGGGGCTTCGTCCTCAGTGATGGTATCATCTTCGTGGCGCGGCGCTGTACTCTCTCAAGTAATTTAATGTCTTTCCTGTAAATAGGAGACCAGAATTCCACGGCGTATTCCAGGTGGGGCCTTACCAGCGAATTATACAAGGATAACATAACTCCCGGCGTCTTGTATTCGATGTTCCTCACTATGAACCCAAGCATTGTATTGGCTTTCTTACAGGCGGACTTGCAGTGTTTTGTTTGTTTCAAGTCACTGCTGATGATGACCCCGAGGTCTCTTTCCTCTTGCATAACATATAGTGGTTCGCCACCCATGTGGTATGTGTGATTGCTGTTTCTGGATCCGATATGCATTACTTTACATTTGGTAGTGTTGAAACACATATGCCATTTTTCCGACCACCGAGTGATCAGGTCCAGGTCTCTCCGAATAATTTCGCAGTCTGCCGTCGTGAGGGCCTTCCCACCCACCTTTGTGTCGTCGGCAAATTTTGAAAGATTGGATTTTAATCCTAGTTCTAGGTCGCTGATATATATGATGAAGAGTATGGGTCCCAGCACTGACCCCTGTGGCACTCCACTTGTGACCAGGAGCCACTCGGAGGCCTGTCCGTTGAGTACGACTCGTTGTTTTCTTCCAGTGAGCCAGTCTTTGATCCACGCTGTCAGATTGTCGCCTAACCCCGCCGACTTGAGTTTCTTGAGGAGTCTTTCGTGTGGCACTTTGTCAAAGGCTTTTTGAAAGTCTAGATATATAACATCACTGGGGATATGATTATCCCAGTTTTCATGGATACCTTGGAAGAAGTCCAGTAAATTGGTTAAGCATGAGCGCTTATTCCTGAAACCGTGCTGAGCATCGGAAATGATGTTGTTGTCTTCAAGAAACCTAACTAGTTTGTCTCTGATGATCTTCTCGAGGATTTTTCCCGCCACTGAGGTCAAGCTGATTGGTCTGTAGTTTAGGGCCACACTTTTGTCTCCCTCTTTGAAGATCGGTGTTACGTTCGCTTGCTTCCAGTCTTTCGGGACTTTGTTTTGTTGTGGTGACAGAGAGAGAGAGAGAGAGAGAGAGAGAGAGAGAGAGAGAGAGAGAGAGAGAGAGAGAGAGAGAGAGAGAGAGAGAGAGAGAGAGAGAGAGAGAGAGAGAGAGAGAGAGAGAGAGAGAGAGAGAGAGAGAGAGAGAGAGAGAGAGAGAGAGAGAGAGAGAGAGAGAGAGAAATTGAATCTGGTTGTTGTTCCTCGTATGTGCATTTTAAAGTGGCATCACGACAAAATACAAAGCAAAACATGGTCACCAGCCACCACACACACACACACACACACACACACACACACACACACACACACATACAATGGTTAGGCATACATACAACACAGTCAAGATTTTAAGGTGGTATGATTCTGTGACAAACTAAGAATGCAAATAATGAATGAGCTATAGTAAGTAGGTAATGTTGTGGTTTCGATCCAGTGTATTGGAAGGGCAGAGTAGATGTGGACTAGTTGTTAACAAGAATAGAAGTTGAGGAATGGTGTTTAATTTCCGCGTGAATGACATCCCTTGGAAAATTACACTTGCAACGACCAAAAAAGTAAAGCAAAATTCTACTCGTTATGGCAATGCTTAGTGACGAAAAGACAATATAGTGAAATGTTCGACAAGAAAGTTGTGATGATTTAGTTATAAGGAAGAGGAATAAAGAAAGACATAGTAAAGAGAGAGAGAGAGAGAGAGAGAGAGAGAGAGAGAGAGAGAGAGAGAGAGAGAGAGAATTTATGGCTCATATTAAAGATGAGGTTCGCCCCGAGGTGCCAGGTGTCGCGGGGGTTAAATGTTTGGCGGGGCGGGGCGGGGTGAGGCACGGTGGAGCAAGACTGGAAGGGGTGGGCGGGGTGAGGCGGGGTAGAGGGGCACGGGTCAGGGAGGGGAGGGTGTTGGGAAGGAAAGGAGCGGAAGGGAGCACATTTTTATCTTCTATTCGCAGTTGAGTATTTTTCATCCTTCATTCTCGGAAAATATGTAGTTTCTTTTTCCAGAGCTTTTAGTCTTATCATTTTGTTTAATAGTTTCGTGGCAAAAAGCTGAGTTTTATGCTTCGCATTTGCGTTTCTTGGTACGTATCAACTTTCCATTCAGAATCTGTGTTGAAGAAAAAACATTTTACCCCAACTCTAAATATTATGAACAGCTCCATGCATGTACTTGTAATTAAAATTGAAGATTTGAATACAGCTGTAATTAGTGCTGCAATGGCCCGCAATTCATGACACCCAACGAGTGGAGCATAAGGTGTTAAAGCCTGAGAAAGGATCACGTATAAAATTTCAAGATTCTTAATCATCTCCCCAGAAAACCTTACCCGTAACGAAGAAAAAGAAGAATGTTAATAGCAGAAAGAAACAAAATAAGAATGAAAATATATATATATATATATATATATATATAGATATATATATATATATATATATATATATATATATATATATATATAGAGAGACTGAATGGTGAATATTGCCCGAGGACTCAGGTACTGTTAATACAATTAGAGTGAAGCGTCGGGTCCAGTGTGAGTGACGGGGTGAAGGTCGCCGTCCACCTGCCAAGGCTACTTTCTCCTGACTACGAATATTGAGATTTATCAGCTACTTCATTTTTCATACAAAGGTTTCTGCAAGGAATTTCAAGAAAAGTGTTTCCTTATATGTGAAAATAGACATCATCCGTCTTATCCTCAACACTCATATGACAGTGCCTTGAGAGGAGAATATCCTGACGCAGCCTGCGGACTTGGGGCTTCAATCTGCGGGAGTTGGAGCGAGCAGGGACTGAGATACGGCCGAGGTGGGGCCCCGTGACGGCCCACTGGGGGACCCTCACGGCATAGGAACAAGACGCTGCCTCCTGCCTCTCACAATACGTCCTCGTAGCGACTTGTCGAGCTTTCATTTGCATATTGCGCTCAGAGTCTCGTACAGATGAAGCAATTGCTCCTTTAGATTGAGACTATCGTTTGGACACGACATATAAACTCCTCCCCATCCCTCTCTGAAGATTAAAAAATATACTTCTACGTTGCTCTGTACCTCCCCATAAGCTTGACCCATAAAAAGGCTGCGTTGTGGTGCTGGGTGTGTACAACGAGGGATATACGTGCAGTGGCAAGCAATGGTTCCTACATTACTGGGGTCTTGCAATATTCTTAACACTTCTGACACGAGGGTCCGAGTACACAAGGAAGAGTGTGATGTGTCTAATTTCAAGTCTGAGATAGATCACGTGGAAGTGAGGGAGGGAAAGAAAGTGTTAATGAAATTACAAGGTTAGGAGAGCTGTACGGTGAGGCGAGGGGACGTGACAGCATTCAGTCCGGCTTATTAAAGGGGCCAGCTAATGAGCCAGCTGGGACCCTAATGAGACTTTCAGAACTCCTTGGATGAGCGTCGGCTATTCAAGATTGGCCGCTAGAAAGTAGAAATTATTACTTAATGAAAACTAGAGCCCGAGAAGAACAGCTCGATCATCACCCTCCGTACTACCCATAAGAAGGTCTGACGTTAAAGAAAGAGAGAGAGAGGAGAGAGAGAGAGAGAGAGAGAGAGAGAGAGAGAGAGAGAGAGGAGAGAGAGAGAGAGAGAGAGAGAGAGGAGAGAGAGAGAGAGAGAGAGAGAGAGAGAGAGAGAGAGAGAGAGAGAGAGAGAGAGAGAGAGAGAGAGAGAGAGAGAGAGAGAGAGAGAGAGAGAGAGAGAGAGAGAGAGAGAGAGAGAGAGAGAGAGAGAGAGAGAGAGAGAGAGAGAGAGAGAGAGAGAGAGAGAATTTTCCCTTGCACTCCATCCACAGCCTTCAATATACCGTTAATACACGTCAGGTGAGACAACCTCGGCAATGTTTTACGAGTCATGTTGTGAATGTCGGACGAGACTGCCTTGTGAGGGCGCGGGGAGCTGCGTGGGGAGCTGGGGGGCGGGGGGGGGGCTAGGTCAAGGCAGGGGGGGGCGGGGTGGTTCGGGGTGGGGCAGGGCAAGGCGGGGCGGGGCTGGGTATTGAGCTCCGCTGACCCCAGTCACTTCGGTGAAAATTCACTGTCTCCATGAACAAACAAATGGAAGAAAGAAAATCAGAACAGCAAGAAAGAGAAACAATCACGCAAATGGCAAGGAAAGTCAGAAAAACCGACACATTGATTATTTCAACATAGGTTTACGTACATTGTGAGTGGTGGTGGTGGTGGTGGTGGTGGTGGGCGGTAAATCTTATCTTTTATTTAGGATAGGTGTTGTGTCCGTATTATTGGTTTTTACTGTAGGCCATATATGGGTTTATCTGGAAGCCTACCACTCTAGTTCGCTTTCCAGAAAGGTGCACTTGCTCATCACGGCCGCCAAGGCTAGAAATGGGGCAAGTTTATGGTATTAAAAAGTTGGGAGGCTAACTTAATTCTTAACTTGCTGAAGCCAACGATAAAGTTAATTAACTGCTCTTTGCCAAGCAACGTTTATATGTTCGCAGTACGTTCCCTACCAAAGGTCTGGCAGCCCCGACTTACACCTTACACCTCGGGCTGCCCTGTATCTCTGTCGCCCTGATGTTATGAGTGCATATGGAGGAGCTGCGGGTTCTCTTGCAGGAGAGGAAAGGGTTTGGGTGTATGACGTGCATGAAACGGTAGTTGACGCGGCGTGAATAACTAAGAAACAAACAAACATACAGACAGCACATACAGACACCAACGAAAACATTATCTGCAAAAGAACTCGTGCTGTTGTGTCTCTCCTTTTACTTTTCACCCGGGAACATCTGGACAACGATCTGCAAGGTCTTCCATTTTCAGGTCGATTGTTGATGGGCAGATCGCACCTGTTTCCTGAAGTTTAATAGTGGTCGAGTCTGACAGGGAACACTTCACATATATCTAACCATTATAACTTAACTGAAGTATAAATCATTATAATCAGTGGAACAATGCATGTTATTTGAGAGATGATTCTTCTATTAAAATGTAAAAAAAAGACAACCACAGTCCATACAAATGCGGCACACGCGAGGCTACAGGTGTGTGTGTGTGGGGGGGGGGGGGGAGGGGGGGGAGACTTAAAAAGGACGACATTCTCCAATTAGTATTCTTATGACAAATCTTGGACATGGCGTGCAAAGGGAAAGTGTGTCCTTAACATTATCGATTGAAAGAAAACCTCAATACTATAGATGAAATTTGGAACGAACGATTCATTATTTTACAGTAAACGAAGCAAAACAAAAAGAAAGATACATAAAAGCCCGTTATGGCGCTGCTTCCACAAGTATATGAGAAATTAGAGGAAAACATTGAGAATAAGACAAAATAGACGCGTCTTAATGGCATAAATCAGGATCGGAATGCCTGAACGGGACAGATTCGCGGAGATTGTGTGACAGCCAACGAGCAAAGAGCCAAATCTTCCACGAGGTATTTTCTCCTTGATTTTACGAAGAGGGATCGACAAAGCCATCAGCGACTTGGCGGAAATCAAACAGAGAGAATTCGTTGTGACTTTGACATGGCTCTGCGAACATTAGACCAGAAGAGCGCATTTCCTTTGACTATATTCTTTGTTCGTGACTCTATACATGACGGAAATAATGACTTATGACTAATATTAATAGAGCCCAAATAAACAAATGAGCAGCAGATTCTCAACATTAGAACGCATCACCCTAAAAATGAGATGAGCTTCGTGGAATAGCGAAAATTCAACACTTGACGTATCTTGGTAACACTGGATATCACATAGTAACATACAGCATCTGATAATCATTTACCTACTAAAAAAACTCTGATTGTGACCGTCAAATACAATATCTATTAAAAGTTGGAAAGTTTCGTTTAGTCGGGGCAACATGTGTGGTCATATGCCGGAGAGACAGAAGGGGAAGGAGTTATAGGAGAAGGGAACAGATCCAAGGAGACGGGACACAACCCCTGATTAATACCTGGTACCCATTCACTGCTGGGTGGACAGGAGCTTAGGGTTTCGGAAAAGCCGCCCAAATTTTTCCACTCCGCCCGGGAATCGAAACAGTATGTATGGATAACAATATCAGTACGAGGAATCATTACACAAAAAAGAAACATTACTGGCCCGTGTGACAACAGAGAAAACCTTGGCGGCCATAAATGCAACCTTAGAATTTGAAACGGAAACCAACTTCAGTTTTCTACACCTTTCCCAGTCAGTCTTTCCTTTACCATTATTCATTTCTTCGACATTGCCTTCATATCCCCTTCCAAAAATTATCTCTATGGCAACGTGCAGCGAGTATACCATGCCTCTAACAGTTACCCCTTTACTGTGATCATTATACAGAACCTTTGCAGAGATGGCTGACTAGAGATTAAAAGAATATATGCATCCAAAATTTGCCCCACACGTACCTTGGCTACTTGCGGTCCACCTCGGTGCCTCATAACAGACGCCACGCCGTGCCCGGGCCTTACACGAGAGTACCGTAGACGTGGTACACACGTGCGAGGGAAAAACCGAGGGTGTTAGGCAAGAGACGAGGGACTGGAGCAGATGTTGTGTACGCATTCAGAATCATCTCTTTCCCACCTCTCTCTCACTCTCTCTCTCTCTCTCTCTCTCTCTCTCTCTCTCTCTCTCTCTCTCTCTCTCTCTCTCTCTCTCTCTCTCTCTCTCTCTCTCTCTCTCTCTCTCTCTCTCTCTCTCTCTCTCTCTCTCTCTCTCTCTCTCTCTCTCTCTCTCTCTCTCTCTCTCTCTCTTTCTCTTTCTCTTTCTCTCTTTCTCTCTCTCTCTAACCCCAACCCCACACACAGACAAACACGCACACGACACGATTCTATTGAATTTAATTAGTCTTTGAACATTTTTTTTTGTCACTCCTGAATATGATTTCATTTACCATTTCACTTTCATAAAAGCCTTCTACTTTTCCCTCGGAGACCCAGCATCTCCCATCTTCCTCACACACCTTTATCAGCCTCTTTTCCCTTCCCTGGCCCAGTAAGATTTTCCACACTCGTCTTTCCTTTCTCTCTCTTTTTTTTTTTTTTTTTGCCATACCCAGCACCCTTATCTCGATTTTTTCCCTTCACGCAAGTCTAACATCACCTTGAGTTTCTTCCCTCCCTCCTCTTCTTAATACCACTCTGATGTCCAGCAACTCGTCTTTCTTCCCATTCCCGTCCCACGCGAGGTTCAATAACCCATCGATCCCCACTCACAATCTTTTTACTCTACGGATTCAGGAACCCACCTTTCGCTCACATCACTTCTCAACGTCTTCCTGTCCTCTCATAGTCCCCTCCCGCCCTTCCATCACCCCCGATCCAGTGTCACCGGACGGGCATCTAATAAAAGACCCTTCGTTGGGCTCAGTGATATGGGAGGCTGTGTTCAGATTGACGGCGGCCAAGGAAGGAATGGTGGAGGGACACAGATATGGGGGGGGAGGGAGGGGGGGAATGAAAAATACGATGTGGTGTTAATAGTTTCTCGTAACAGATTACTTTCCCGCTTTCTCAGTACAAGGTCGGCTGCTGTCTGGTCAAGCGAGGAAGGCAACACAAATCTCTAATTCTTAACGCAGCAATTCCGTGTGTGCTGATTAAATAACTTGTAAAGAAAATGATGAAGGGTTAGAGTATTTGTACCTATTAAAACCTCTTCTAAAGTAGTAAATCACATACCCCTGATGATGAACGAGGAGAACAGGTGCTGTACATATTGGGAGACTTAACGTTAGGTGATCTGCACCGTGAGCTCATCGTGGGGCAGCACAGAACCTTGATCCCCCGAGCGTGCCACACCTTCAGGTTAACGAGGGAGGCATGGCTCTGTATTAGGACTGACTTAGGTGTGTGCTCCCTAATTAGTACCACTCTCTCTCTCTCTCTCTCTCTCTCTCTCTCTCTCTCTCTCTCTCTCTCTCTCTCTCTCTCTCTCTCTCTCTCTCTCTCTCTCTCTCTCTCTCTCTCTCTCTCTCTCTCTCTCTCTCTCTCTCTCTCTCTCTCTCTCTCTCTCTCTCTCTCTCTCTCTCCTGTAATAAGCTCGGTGCTCAATCTTAATTCTAACCTCGGACTGGCTCACAGTCGGCGCCGAGCTGCTTTACGTTATTAGTCTTTCCACACATTGGTTTCTATTTCCTGTCGCTGGTGGTGGTGCAGCAAGACGCCTCCATTTTGCTTATTGCTACTTACAGGTCACGAGAAAAATATATTAAAAAAAATAATCCTGAAGAAATTACTTCGAAAAACTACTCAGGAAACTTCGGTGGCTAGATGTACCCGACAACCTTAACACTCATCTTCCTCTTTTCAGTGACGTCTCCATGGCAAATATTAGGGAAACTTTTTGTGTTTGTATTGTTAGGTGATAACATTCAACTGCAACTGAAAAAAGAAGAAAAAAAAAAAAAAAAAATATATATATATATATATATATATATATCTATATATATATATATATATATATGTTTATATATATTTTTATATATATTTTTCTATGTGTTTATATATATATATATATATATATATATATATATATATATATATAGATATATATATATATATATATATATATATATATATATATATATATATATATATATATATATATATATATATATATATATATATATATATATATATATATATATATATATATATATATATATATATATATATATATATATATATATATATATATATATATATATATATAAATAACTCACCGTAAAAAAAATGGTACTGTGAAGTATGTATATTAATTTACAGCTCTGAAACGTTTGATTTTTACACCTTGGCATCATTCACATTCAAGGCCATTTGCATGACTTTATTGTCGCGGCATATTCCATAACCATCTTCTTGAAGGAGAACCTGAGAGTAAGGTAAAACATTGAAAAGAGGACCTCTCATCAAGCCGAGCCACCTGAATCTTAATGAGCAGAAGAGAGTGACACTCAGGGAAGGAAAGAGATTATTCCCCTGTGAGTAAATTAAATCCGAGGATGCGGCAAATGCGGAAACCGATTATGAGGAAGTCGGGAGTAGGATTTTGGCGCCGTGTTGGCAGACACCTGGAGGGAAATATACTTCAGAGATACTTTTGGCACACTTCATTGGTCTCTACGTACCAGAGTTGAAAAACATCAAGATTTTTTTCTAAAAAAAAAAAAAATCGATTTATTTGATTTAAATTATTCTTTTTTGCATTAATCCTTATTTGTTTCCACTGATTATTTGTTTCAGTATTATGAGGCCATTTTCTTGTATTAAACTTGGCCCATGTTAAATGAAACCATAGTTTAATATACATTACCCAAAATTAGTTTCTCACATAAAAATCATAAGTAGGACTAATAGTTTATTTTTTATGATTTTTGAATATTTTTCTTGTAAGAGATGGCAATGATTCACTGGTGCCTGACTTGCTAGAGGACTAGTACAGGATCAGTACAGGACAAGTAGACTTGATACTTTTCCTGTACAACTGCTTCACATGTTCTTCCCTCTTCCTTATTTATATATATATATATATATATATATATATATATATATATATATATATATATATATATATATATATATATATATATATATCTATATATATATATATATATATATATATATATATATATATATATATATATATATATATATATATATATATATATATATATATATATATATATATATGATTTCTATCATTAGATATTTTACTCTTGATATAACACTTAAATAATTTTAAATAGAGTATATCTAATTTTGATTTAAATCATGATTATGTGTGTGTGTGTGTGTGTGTGTGTGTGTGTGTGTGTGTGTGTGTGTGTGTGTGTGTTGCCGCAATATACCTGGAGCACGTTACAGTAAAGGATATCTGATAGCATTCTTAAGCGAAGCAAAGCCGTTTCAAGGATTCCTCCCCCTCCCCTCCCTCCCACTCCTTCCACTCTCGTGCCTCCCACACACTCTCATTGCACAACTCTTTCCTCGGGAGCAGTTAATAACAGACACAATGCTCCCGGGGCATCAACAAACAGGGGAATTTTTCTACTGTCCTTGGGTTGGTCTTTTGTCCGGCGAGGAGGTGGTGTTCTCGACCATTGGCTTTGCTAACGTGGCCGGCTATACCTTTACATTTTCCTACTAACCGCTCGAGTACACAGACATTTAAGAGAGGGAATAAAGGGACACGATTTAGAGGGATTGATCATAAATATCCCACAAGACTTGGATGGAAATTGACATGCAGGTGTGTGATCAGGAAGCAAAACAAATGAGAAACAGAGGATCACAGGTTACAGGTAATACAGTGGATTGGTTTGTAATGTTTTATATCAATCGAAGGTCTCTCTCTCTCTCTCTCTCTCTCTCTCTCTCTCTCTCTCTCTCTCTCTCTCTCTCTCTCTCTCTCTCTCTCTCTCTCTCTCTCTCTCTCTCTCTCTCTCTCTCTCTCTCTCTCTCTCTCTCTCTCTCTCTCAATAGAAAAACACACACACACACACACACACACAAACACACACCTGACCACTGCCTCACTCTGCCAATTCATCCGCCCCCTCGCGTCCTCTCGAGACACTCACACTCCTTTTACGGCGCTCTAAGTTACGTCGTTTCGTCTTTATTTCCACTTTGGAGAATCATTTGTCTCTTTTCTCTGTTTTACATTACCCATTCACCTGACACACACACACACACACACACACACACACACACACTCACACACACAGAACGCTACACATCATGCTGTCTCTCTGTTCCCTGTTCATCTCATTTACCTCAGATATCCATTTATTTCCCTTCCTTCAGCACATACAAGCTTCCACTCGCCCCCCCCCCCCCCCCTAGCCCCCACGTGTTTGCCATCTTCCACCGTCAACAACAAACTCCCGCTAACAAACAGGCTCGAATTACATTTTCTCGTCGACTGAACCACATTTCCCTCACCCTCGGTCTGAGTAATGTAATAACATTCCTCGGTGTGTATTGGTTGAGGCTGAATGAGGGAGAAAGGAAAGAAGTTAGGCCTCGGAGGGGGGTGAGGAGAGAGAGAGAGAGAGAGAGAGAGAGAGAGAGAGAGAGAGAGAGTAAAAAAATGACAGGTTTCCCTATCTAGCTATTGTCAGTGATATCTATGGACAATAGCCATCACCGCCTGAAGTAAATTAATCCTATACCGTTTTGCAACACCGCTCCAAACACCCTGAGGCCAAGCGCACAGGGAGTGAGACGCGCGCGCCGGGAGTGATGCAACACAGAGCAGGGCTGGAAACTGTAAACCCTTCACTGCAACAGCAGCACGTACGTCTGCACCCACGTCAGCACGGTGCAGAAGCAAGTCTGTGTCCACCTGAGCCACGGAGCTGTTCGTCGACAGTTTCCTGCACTCGCGCGGCACAGGAACAGTCAGATAAGGCGGAGGAGCTCATAGAGGTTGTCCACTTTAATAAGTTATTTTTACGGTATGGAGACGGAAAGATAGTGCCACTAACATTCACTTCCTACTGAATACTTTGAGTGGAACTAATGAAGATTATAAAAAGTCATCGTTTACTAAATTGGCCCAGAAGCCCCGCCCCCCTCATCCCCCTCTCTTCAAGATAACATTGACTGCTAACACCAACCCCCTTTCATCCAACCAGACAGCCCCCATAGCTTTGGAAGAGGGGCCGGGGCTTGTGGGTCAGTTTAGTGTACAGGGACTATAGTCATTAGCTCAGACTGCAGACTGATGGCTGATAGAAATATCCGTTAGTATTATGTAGGCATCATTATCCGAGAATGACCATACACTGCCTAAACGTATGATTCCCATCCGTACTGTTCTGTGCTGCCAAGCCCTGCCATCCGTCTGCCCTTTGTCAGCTTGCCCTGCGTTTCATTTTTCTGCCGGTTAAGTATTTGATGTCACCCAAACTAGATCACCGATATGCGAGAATATCATAAAATATTTACACACATAAAAATAAAGATATATAGATAAACAGATACAGATCGATAGATAGACAGATAAATATATACAGATATAGAACTAGATAGATATATACAGATAAAAATTGATATATATATATATATATATATATATATATATATATATATATATATATATATATATATATATATATATATATATATATATATATATATATATATATATATATATATATATGTGTGTGTGTGTGTGTGTGTGTGTGTGTGTGTGTGTGTCAGTTGAAACGGTTACACAAAATGGCTTTTCCGTACGATTGCGATAAACAACTGGCTGCTTTATCACTCTGAAAGTAAAGGATGAACATCCGGCTATTGCCTAAGGGAGTGTTCGTAAGCAGCACTATCATGATAGCCAAGGATGACGTCAAGCTCCCCCGGTATTATGCGGCAACATCAACTCGTCGCCTCGGGTGTGGATATGACACACCAAGGTTTTTAAACGCGAAATAACTGTCCGAGAGGCTTTGGTAGGGGAATCACTAGTAAATGTAAAATAATGCCGTATGTGAATGCTTTTAAAGGTATTTCAGAATTTATTTCGCAAACAGCAAGAGCATTATCAATATGAAAGCGGCTTACG
Source organism: Eriocheir sinensis (assembly GCF_024679095.1). Lineage (NCBI taxonomy): Eukaryota > Metazoa > Arthropoda > Malacostraca > Decapoda > Varunidae > Eriocheir > Eriocheir sinensis. The sequence continues at coordinate 5,653,728 of NC_066518.1, forward strand.
GGTTTTCACTTACGTTTAAATTTTTGACACCAACTGTAACAAAGACGTGAATAGATATTTAATCTTGAGAGAAGCACTCGATTCATCCCGGCCAACATATCACGGCTCACCTCTTGGCCCAGAGCCTCGAATGGAAGAGCAATGACCGTGGGAGATTAATTGAAGAAATGCATCAGTGAAGTACGGTGGGCAAGGCAGGAGAGAGAATGGAGCAAATATACCCTCCCTTTGCCTGGCGTGGTGAGAGTGGTAAAAGTAAAGTTATAAAAGGTAGGAGTGACCACGGTCTGGAATGAACAATGCTAGAATCTCAAGAAATCATCATGAGAAAGCTTCTTTGGGGAAATGATTGCATGTAATGAAAGAAATAACAATACCATCACAAAAACAAATAAGTAATGCACTGACAAACTATCGCCGTTGACATTCTCGTGTCTGTAGCTCCCTTTCCACCTTGCTCGCCCTTCACGCCTGCCCAAACAACACCTGGCCGAGGCTGCTGACATTTTTACGGTCCTCTTAACACATACAACAGCGCCTTGATTGGCCCACGGCTCTACACGAATAAATGGGGGACTTCCGAACCTGACTTTACGTAACAGACAACAAACATGTTCATGTGCTCCTCTTCCTGCAACGCATGGAGAGGCACAATATCTTTCCTATGCTTATTTATATTTTTTTTAGGCAGGGCACCAGGGTATTACATTCAAATTATTGAATTATATTTTTTTCTAGAAATATAACAGTGAAGAAAGCATCGCTGAACTTGCTTTATATTTTGGTAAAACAAACCTGTAACAAGGAAAGCCTGGGAGGCCCATCCTCTTCTCTTCACTGACGAAAAGGTGACTGAAATCTGGCTCCGGAGAATCTTTTATTTAAACTAGTGGTCGTCTTCGCTGTTTGGTTCCCTGGAGACACCAAGCTGCGGAGTACGGACGAGGCGTTTTTCCTTGTTCGCGAGGACTGTCTTAATCTCTAATCTCTTCTAATATGTCATTCTTCATTACTGCTTTTTCTGTCTTGGTCCTGTTCACATATTTAATCCACAACTCTTTCCTACACACCTATCTTCCCATAGTCTTCATGCAGTGCTTTAATAACAAATAGTGTCATTATTTCGCCTTTTTTAAAATTTTATCAGTAATGAACAACTTAAGTTACTTAGAACCGATGAGAAAATGCTCTGTATTTTAAATCTTTAGAATTTTTAATTTCATCAATAATACGATGAATGAAACTTTCTCTGTGTATTGTATGACGTGGGTTTGATGACATTAGGCAATCAAAGAAAATATGAAACCCAGCGTCGGGACATATTTCAGCCCCAGCCAAACACCACTAAGATGGTGCTTGGTGAGCAGCAGGGTGAGCCGCAGGAGTCTCTTCACGATAAATGTAACTGTGGTCCAGGCAGCGCCCAGTGTTCGGCGGTGGGACGGGAGGCAGGAGACATATATGCGGGAGTGACACTGATGGACGGACGGGGCAGTAGGCGTCCTTCACGACCACAGATTAATAATTGCGATTGACACCAAGACATGATGGCTCTTGTTGTCTTTTCAGAGAGAGCGAGAGAGAAGAGGAAATAGAACAGGTAGAAAGCGAGAACAAGGAATAAGGAGAATGTGGAAATCCTTTTGTTTCCCGTGGAGAGAGGATATTAATTATTGAAATACAATGAAACTGCGTGTGGCACGTGGAAGTGGGAGGCACGTGTGAGGGTGGAGAAAGCTGTGTCGAGAATGAGCGAGAGACTGGACTTCATCACAGCACTCAAGTGTTTACTGGGAACCTTACCTACAGTTAGTCGGGTGGCAAATTCCCGCATCCCCTTCTTGTGATCAGGAATGATTTGTTGTACCTAGGGTTGTAATATTCCCGGGAATTTTGAGCTGAGAAGTTTTCCATGAAAGTTTTGCGAATTTTCAGGAATGTTCGGGAACTGTGAGAATTAAGAAAAAATACAAGTTTGCCTGTGGTGTCTTTAGGCTTTTTTTTTTAGGCTGCGGTTATTATTGCCTCTGTGGACTTCAGTTTTAGTGGGCTGTTAGTGAATGTCCTTTAGGCCGTTGGTGGCGCAGGCAGGAATTTTTAAGTGACATGTATTAAGGCTTATGCTGCCCTCCGGTGCTGTCTGGTGCACTCGCTATCAGAGACAGAATTTAAAGCAGCATGTGAGTGTTCCGCCACTCGAGGGCAGCTTGAACACACACATACACACACACACACACACACACACACACACACACAAACAAACAAATAAACAAAACAAACACATACCACAGAGAGAGAGAGAGAGAGAGAGAGAGAGAGAGAGAGAGAGAGAGAGAGAGAGAGAGAGAGAGAGAGAGAGGGAAAGGGGAATGGACATTGATTGGTAAATAAAAGGTGTAATGCGGTAATTAAAAGAGCACAGATTACCTTGGAAATATGTATAAAGTTAACCCTCCCCAGAACTGTATAACTCCAAGCAAGCCTACAATAACATGAATGTAGGTATTGTAATTATATGTAGTTTTTGAAGTTTGAATTTTTTTTTTATTAATAGTTGTAATAACCAAAATTGGTTTATTTAATATTACAAATACACACGTGTGAATAATGTGAAAATTCCCGAAAATTCCCAAAATTACCGGAAGTTTTTTTTCTGGAAACTTTCCCACTTTTCGTAACCCTAGTTGTACCCCCCCTTTAACCTGCCTCTTTGTTTGGCTTGGTGTAGATTTTTTAATACTAGATGTAATGTTAGGTGATGTTAGTAAGGTGTGTTGAATGTCAGGTGCTGCCCGTCTGTTGTTCTTTATCCCTTCTCAATACTTGCCGTGGACAAAATAATGTTTTTAGAATGGTGTCAGATTTTTGTTTCACTTCATCGAGGCAATCTCTTTCGTAATATCAGAGCGATGCAATGTAATGAGAAGCAGGCCAGGTCAAATGCTCTCTACATAATATAAATAAATATCTGGTGACGATTGCCATTCCTGTGAACAAACCACCCACTAGTGCCTCTGCATGTAATCCTGTTCTGAGCGGCCAGGATGTCATGTGGTATTGCTGACGGAAGCTGCATAGACAATATTAACAGTGGAACATAATAACTGACACTCACACTGTAAAACTTTCTATAGTCGAAGTTACTGAAAATAGAGGAGTCTTTAGTTTTAGAAATACATGTACGGACCCTACGAAAAAAAAAGAGATACTGCTGCAGCGTAAGTTTCAATTGCAGAAAAATTCCTCATTTCTTCACGATGTTTTTTTCACGTTATAATCACTTCCACGTATTTTTTAAGTTGATTTTTCCCGCCAGATTATAAGCTCCAGGGAGTAGTATTTTTTTACCTTCCAGTTCCGTAGAAATGTTTTAGCCTTTTCGTACAATACTCGTATGCAAGACACATTTCCTCCAGTCAACGTAATGCTCAATACTTCCTCTGGCAATACGTGAGGTATAAGCCAGACGAGTAATATGTAGCAGTAACGACGGTGGAGAAAAGTGGATGAGTGTAGCGATAAGAGTAACAGTGAGAGATGTGTGGCATGAGGGTGGCTAGTGTGCTAATGGGAAGTGTGCTAATGGTGAGTGTGACATTACGTGAGGTAGAAGCAAGGTGAAAAATGTGTACCAGTGACGGCCATGAAGTGCTGTGGGTGAGTGTAGTGAAAGGATACCACTGAGAGAGCATGGCAGCGAGGATGACTATATAGGGAGTGCGAATTATGAGTGCAGAAGGTGAGTGGCTGTACAGATGACTACCGAGTGTGACAGGTGAGTGTGGCCTTGAGGCGAGAAAAAAATATAATCCGTGTAAGGTTGAGTGAGAGTGTCTATGAACGTGAAATGGTGAACGTCTGATCCTAGAAGGGTAAGGAAACAGCAATCAGAAAAAGACTCAAAAAAGTGTTCGCCATCTCGAGTTATACAGGCAGAAGCCAGGAAACTGAAAGGTCAAGTGAGCAAGACGAAAAAGCCAGCTCGTGTACAGGTGAGAAAAATGTGAAGAGACTAGAGTAGGAGAGCTGATGCCAGTGAATTAAGGATACACCAAGAAGAAAGAAGAGGAGGAGGGAAGGGGAGAAGAGGGAGAAAAAGTAGAGGCCAGGAACTCTAAAGGTTAAACGTACAGGCGAGAAAAATGTGAGGACGAAAGAAGAGATTAGAGGGGGAAAGTTGATGCCAATGTGTGAGTGTACAAAAAAAGGAAGAGGAGGGAAGTGGAGAAGAGGGAGAAAAAAGTAAAAAGGCCAGGAAATACAAAGGTAAAATGGGGAAGACGAAAAAGGCAGAGGAGATAAAAGAAGGGAAGCTGATGACTATGAATGAGTGTACAAAAAAAAAAAGGAAGAGGAGGGAAGTGGAGAGGAGGGAGAAAAAAGTAAAATGGCCAGGAAAACACAAAGGTCAAATAGGGGAGGCGAAAAAGATAAAAGAAAAAGAAAAGAACGAAAGAAGAGATTAGAAAATGAAAACTGATGCCAATGACAGTCCACCACAAAAAGAGAAGAGGAGGGAAGGGGAGAAAAGGGAGAAAAAGTAAAAAGGCGAAGTAGGGCAGTTTATAGTTCTGTCTTGGAAGGTTGCCGAGGAAAGAGTAGGTTGCCACAGAGAGGGGAAAAAATGCGTCTTCCTACAACGCGACGGCAATGAAGTTAACCTTGGCTTTCAACGTTTCAAGCAAGAGTGCACTTTAAGAAGCGATCACAAAAATTAGGGAGGAAAAAGGTTGTGTCTGGTATGAATTACGCTTAAAATAGAGGTAATTTGGACTACCTTGAAGGGAGGTGACTGGCATCGCTACTTGTTAGTGTCTAGTCTGGAATGAGGTCACATATTTCAACTTTCCGGACTATTATTTATGTACGTCAAAGACGTGTTATGAATGCTATGTGTCACGGAGATGAGGTTGTTTATTGCTAGAGTCCCTGAAGCTCACGGATGAACACTGAATATTAACACTCGCGGGGCTGACACATCGAGGCTAAACATGAGACACATACGAATGAGTCTCGCAATGGAAAACAAAGAAACGGCGGGACGAATTTTTCATTGCGATCTTTCCCTGGATGTGTTGAAGGTCTAGCAACAGACAGACTCAACGTTGCCAGATTGTCGTACTCAGCCTCCTATGATTGCCGATTTCCGACCCAAAAACTGCCTCCTCGACCCCAATAACTGCCTTCATATATAGTTATCGTTAAAATGGTTGATTATTGGTGTTTTTTGGCAATAGCTATGACTCAGAAACCGGTAAATACGAGGCTCTGAGTACGATAATCTGGCAACGGTGCAGACAGTCACCCGCGTGTTGTCAGAACGTGAGGAGACAGAGGAGAATAGGACTAGTTTCTTTTTTCATGATTAGAAACGTATCTCTCTCTTATCTTTTCATTTGCAACCAGATGTTTGTTTCCGACGGCCCAAAGCTCGCGTCCTATTGTGTTTTAAAAGACCTTCTCGGCGCCATTTTGGATCTGTTTTTGGTTCTTTGTCCTCACGGGAGTCTGGAAGCTCTCCCGCACTTGTGTCCATTTATTTGGCGAAAGCGTTCCTGGGTTCTCCAAGAGGCGCTAAATTATTATCGATTCCTGTGCTTCTGTCCCCTTCCATCCTCATCTCCTGGGGGTGACCACCTCGCCTTGCCGCCAGACACAGCCCCCCGCTGCCCCCTATTCAGCACAACACCCATCACCAGCCCCATCACCGCCAGTAGCAGCAGCAGGGGCGGTCGGGCATTAGGGCATTAGGGCGTCCAGCTGTCCTCTGCCTCACTCCCCGCCGTAATGCTCTTACAGCCCAGTGTTCTCCACCCCGCTGCTTCCCCACAATAAACTGTTCGTAAGGGGACAATAGGGGGGATATTGGCAATTCCTTGTGGCGAAGTTCGGTTTATGTCCACTTCTTAAAAAGACTGAAGATGGAGAAAGTCGGGAAGGAGCTTGGCACAAAAGGCCATCTGTGGACCTGTAACGCTCACGAACACCCCATGTCGGACCCGAAGCTGCATCATCCCGGCCTGTAAAACTGTGCCTTAAATGTGCAAAGTGGCGTTAATGGTACTCACGGGCGTGAGGGGATAAGCTACATGTTGTGAAAGTAGCGACAAATTATTTTACGTAACTTTGCGATATGTTAAATTAATGTCTCCTTGCACGGCCAAAAGGAAGCGTGAAGTTGGTTTGACTAACTGTAATTTCGAAATCCACCGCCTCGTTCTACTCTACTTTGACATGAAACATTTCCAAAGGTTTATATATTATTATCTTTAAACTAATTCTGACTCAACAAATCACTCCTCATTTCCCTTCTCCTTTTCCTCTTTCTTCTCCTTGCCGTATTCTATCATCTGCTCTCCTTCACTCCTTTCTCACCTTTCGTTTATCTCCTTCACATCTCATTCTTTTCTCTTCAAACTTCTCTCTCCTTGTCTCTCTATACTTCGGCCCTCTCCACCCTTGCGTCTTTCTCTCATATCTTTCCTCCCTTTCGCTGAACCGCTCCTTCAGGTGCTTGTCATACGCTCCTGAGTACCTTGCCAAATGCCTCACTGAAGACCTTACCACACGAACACTATCTATATTAAACGCAGTGAGAGGGCAGGAGGGCGGGGAGCGGCGAAGGGCAGGAATGGAGATACGGATACATAGGAGAGGAAATACGACAGAGACAGAGACAAACATAGAGACAGACCGGCAAACAGAGACAAACAGAGAAACAAAGACAGTGAGACATAGACAAACAGGCAAACAAAGAGACAAACAGAGACAGGGAAACAGAGACAGTGAGAGAGCAAATCATATATATAACGTACGTGGCAAATAGAAATACAGGATTCCGTAGGGGAGGGAAATATGGAAGGAAAAGAGAACATCCATGCAGGAAAAAAAATAGTGAGAAAAAGGGGATGGCAGAGGAACAGTTGAGATAGACAGAGGGAGATTTGCTGACGGCGGGCAAAAGGTAGTGAAGTGAAGGGAATATAATAATGTAAAGTGAATGAGGAGAGGAGGTGACGTGAATGGTGGAGGAAAAACTGGACGTGCCTTGAGGAAAGTGATAAATGTTAGGAGAGGAATGATGAAGTGAAGTATGATGATTATACGAGAGGAATAGAATCAATAGGAAGAGGTAGAGGAAGAGGAGGAGGAGGAGGAGGCGGAGGTGGAGGCGGAGGCTGAGAAGGAGAAAAGAAATCACCTCAAAAGTATTTATCGGATTATTACTTTTTCGGACATCACTGACTGACCTAGTTTAACATAACAGTATGAAAAGCTTAGATGCGAACGTGGTATGCTGCCCAGAAGTTGACACTACTCCCCAGGCATTATCTGTAAGGGACAATTCTGTGTGGAAGAGGTTAATGAGACGCCCACAAAGTTCGTAGTTTCAGCACATCGATGGATCCTACCATGAGTTACTTGGACTGGGAATGTGGCATACTTGGAAACTTGCTCGGAGGGGACACCTGAGGATGACGTCGAAAGGTGGGCGAGGCAGCCACCCCCCCACCCCCTTTCACGTATTACAACGCTGATTGATTGAGATTACTGCGCAGAGGCCAATAGACGTAGACGAGAAATATCCCCCTTAAAATCTCGTCACGTGCTTCACATATTTCTGTTTCATCACACTGCGCCGCACCGCCGCCACGCTTGCAGCCAACGCTGTTCCGCCGCGTGAGACTCGGTACTAATGACAACCCTGTCCGGCCGGGCCACCTGAGTCCCGCCCCCCGGGGACGCCTCCCCTACGCTGGGCCATGCTCTATTCCATTTTCGGGAAAAAGTGTTCAGTTAAGTTCAATTTACGGGAAAACTGAATCGTGCAATCATTTGGTAATACCTTTTAGCTTTTTACTTTTATATGAAATACTGTCCATGCAAAATGATTTTTTCCCCTGTGAGGCGGAACTACTGTTTAAGAAAAGTAAATAAATGTGAACAATATCGTGGTGAGAAATTATTCCCCCAGCAGATGCTCTATTGAATCTTGGAACAAAAATTAATAGGCTGTATAAATTGATCAGAGCAAAATGTATCTCCCTCTACGAAAATTCATCCTTTTCTTTTCTTTGTGAGCGCAAGGCCTGGCAACAAATTTGACGAGACTCCACCGCGTCATACAGACAAACAACCAACACACGGACGTGACAGTTATCAGGAAGAGTGTGCAGCATGCACGTTTATTTTTATTATAGACTTGTGGGAGCTATTCATTTTTACCAAGAGGAGCAAAATGAAAACATGAAAGGCTGACTATGTAAATTGAAACCAGTAAAAATATGGAACAAGAGAAATATCAATTTACTTTTAAATTGCATTTAAAAGACTCCTCCAGGATCTCAGCGTGACACGTGTGCCCGGATAATAAACAGTGACTTCCAAGCTTCTTTGAGTACATAAAAGTGCTTTCTCTTTCCTATATTATGATACGTTGTTAAAACAGTCCCTCTCGAAGTAAACTAGAGATTGTTAGCGTTCTCAGAGCTTTACTTTCTTTAAGGCAAGTTGTTATTCAACATGTAACGTAAACCTACTATGTTGAGGACACGGTGAAGGCGGCATCGCAAGTACTCTCTAGGTAAGCGATGAATGGCACGGTGAACTACTTCAGTAAACACACACACACACACACACACACACACACTCAGGCACACAGGTAGGCAGGCAGGCAAGCACGTGCGCACGCACGCACGCAGGCACGCACGTACGCAAGCACGCATGCACACTCGCACGCACGCTCGCACGCGCGCGCACACACACACACACACACACACACACACACACACACACACACACACACACACACACACACACAGTCATACGCATCTATGCCACATACACGAAATTACACAGCACTTGCAATCCGTTCCAAAATCAAAGACAAAAAATAATAATTTCAATTACATTTGATTTAATATATATATATATATATATATATATATATATATATATATATATATATATATATATATATATATATATATATATATATATATATATATATATATATATATATATATCGTTATTTTACTTCAGAGATGAAATTTTAATTGCAATGTGATTACCTATTAACATAAAAAGTTTTGTAAATATAACAATAAAATATTTTGGAAAATGTGTATTCCAACACTGTCACAGTATTTGTCGAGAATAAATAATAATAATGCATAGTAATATTGTAAAGGGCATACAGGTGAACGAAACAGGAAAAACAATGTCTATTAAGGCAAACTGTGAAATATATGTTTGAAGATAAATAGCAATTATTAGATAACTCGTAATGCTACAATAACAATAAACATCACACAGTGAACGCCATGCTCTCATATATCACGTTTCCACAAAGTATGTAAAAATATGTTCTGTCACAACGCGAGGGCAGAGGCAGCAGTTAGTGGAGGTTTAGTGGATTGAAGGAGCTTAGAGCTGTGAGGGGAGACTGTGGGGAGCTTAGGAAACCTTCCGGAGTCTAAAGGTATCTGAAACAGGCCTCCTGCAATTGCGATTTCGAGTGATTGTGTGATATGTGCCTAGCGGGGTCTGGGAAGGGCTAGCCGCTAGACGGAGCGAAACTAAAGATGAGTCGTCTTGCGGACAAGTCTCTAGCTGTGCTCCACATTTGGAAGCAGAGATAAATGCGAGGTTTCCTGCCGTCGCCCCGATGTGGATGCGGTCAGTATATTTCAGGAGCATCAATAAGCCGTCGAGAACCACTGGCCAGGTCGGAAGTTTGAAGTCATCAATTTTCCTATGCCAGTTGAGCATAAAACGCCGCGCTGCACTAACTGCGGGGCGTCCCTACCTCGCCGGGGTGTTTGCAATGGTCCTGAAATATTCTCCCGATAACAATAAAGATAACGTTTGGCCACATGCGAATTATAAACCATCGACAGGGGCGGTTGTATATTTTCAGAGGCTGAATTACCTCCAGCAAGAGCACCGAAAATTACTCATATCCAAGAACAGAGCAACATTCGTCTCTCCATTTTACAGCCATGCAAAAATTCGTATCTAAATTCTCGTGGCAAAAGCTGAGGCGCATGCATGGGTGACGCGGCGTTGCGAGGCGTCCAGGGTATACATGCATGAAACATTCAAGTTGCAGAGGTGAACAGGTCGGGGCCGGTGGTGCATTGATCAATCCATGGCCCTGCAGACTCCTAACCTCACAATCTAAAAGTTTACTATAAGATAACATTGCAAGAACGTTAAAATTTATTCATCAAAAAGCTGCCGAGGTAGAAATACAGTACATGACTTATGGTTCCCGATACGTCCGTCAAAGGTTTGTGAGCATTCTAAACTATAGTAAACATATCAGACTCCATCCGCTATTTCTCTTTCCCTCACATACATAAACGTATATAACTGCTGCTCTGTGCCTTCCTCAGAATGACATTAGCAGGTGACTATATAACATGATAGCTGTAGAATATATAATGAGGGATCAAGTGCGAGTGTTGACAACAGGAGTCTAGTGGCGTCCTTCTGCCCCCCTCCGCCCCTCGCAGCGTGCTCAAATAATGAAACACCGATACATAACGTAGGAAAGAAACAGTTCCCAGCAACGACCAACTATCCAATATGCAGCGCCAGGCAGCTTCCTTCAGCGGTGAGCGAGTTACAGGTTGCGGCGGCGGTGGTTTTCGAATATAACTAAAATTTAAGTGACTTAGGAGCGTTGACTTGAAAATTGTACACAAAGTTCGAGCATTTTTCTTCAGTTTGGAACTTACGGGAATGTTATGGCTTAATTTTGCACTACCTCGCTTTATATTAAACCCGTCGGAAGCAGCTGCTAAGCACGATAATTTAGGGCCGAGAAGCCTTGCATACGGAGCAGGTGTCCCGACGGCCTAGTTTCCGGTGTTGCTCCCGTTGATCCGGACACTGTCTCCGTTTCCTTCTCCCATACGCTGTCTCTTCCTCTCTCACCCCAAGGCCATTTCCTCCCCCGTTTCATCACCCATATCCCTCTCTCTCTCTCTCTCTCTCTCTCTCTCTCTCTCTCTCTCTCTCTCTCTCTCTCTCTCTCTCTCTCTCTCTCTCTCTCTCTCTCTCTCTCTCTCTCTCTCTCTCTCTCTCTCTCTCTCTCTCTCTCTTCCAGATTTTGTTTGCCGTCTTCTTCTTCCATCTCTTCTCTATACTTTACCTCCTCCTCCTCCTCCTCCTCCTGCTTTTCAATCCCCAGTGACAATTTTCTCATATAACTGATTGACTTTCAGTTTCATCATGACAAACGATATTTTTGCAAGCTATTGAGTAGGGTTGTTATATTTTATGGACGGAAAATATTGTCAAAATGCATCAGAATATAATTCAAAGAATAATAAATAGGCGGTTGAGCAAAATTTCGCAGTACTGCAGCAAAGGCAATGCCATTCAGTTTTTAAGTCGACTTTCGTGACTTTTAAGGCTTTTCAGACTTTTTTCTGGCACAAGAAACGGGGACGTCAGCACGACCCACTAAATGAGTATAGAGGCGAGGGGGAGGCGGAGCTGAACACAACACGACAGGTCAACACAATGAACACATCATTTAGCGGCACCGTCCTGAAACATTTGTGCCAGCGAGTAAATTTGCATGGGTTTAAAGTTAACATTCCAGTTACCGGGGGAAACGAGCGTTGGCTACACAAATACACAACATTTTACGACCAACACTTTGTAACAGCGGCATTGATTCTGCGATAGTTTTATCTCTCCTGTATGTTCTGAATGTTATTCTGCGAACCTAAAATTATTATTTACTTAGAACAAAAATATGATATAAATATGCTTTATTGTTTATTATTATTTATAAGGTAATTAAAAACGCAGCTTAGGCAAGAAAAAAATGCATTTTTATCGTAGGATACTCGAAATTACCTCGCGCAACGGTAATTGAGTGTTTTGATATGTAAGTATGAAGAACTTGCGGATGTGTATTCAATTTTTTTTTTATAAAACAAAAATGACAAGATAAAATTATTTGCAACAAATGAAAACGACGGGTGGCAGTGTGTCGGGCGAGACAGATAAAGGGATGAATCGCTTTTGTGGATGACAGGTCACACAGTCTCTGATGAAAAATTCAGCAGTTGTGTATTGTGGTCCAACAGTTTCGTATATTTCACAGGAAACAATTTATGACAGCTGTAAAATAGGAACTTTCTTTTAGTACTATTAGGAAGAGCAATGAAGTCAATAATCAGTGGAATAAACTCTTCTTTCCCAGATTACTGTCATATACAGGCATGAACACAAGTAGTCATTGGAGTACACCAAAAATAAACTTTAACATTAAACTCTTTTAGAACCTGACATGAATCCCTTTACCCGATGCTGTAAACCAGATGTCATTTTACGGCACCAAAGCATCAAACAGTGCTTCTCAAATGACATACAATGGTCCGCTCCCACATCCGGTGCAGCAGTACAATACGATATATGCTTCAAATAACACCTTAGATTTGTCAACGCTTGAGCGAGTGATTCAGAATACAGTTGCGTGATTGATTTCGTATTACCGGTACGTAAAAATGTGTGGTTGTAAGGATCTGTATGGCTTGCAATATTACATAGTACGCTCTCTCTCTCTCTCTCTCTCTCTCTCTCTCTCTCTCTCTCTCTCTCTCTCTCTCTCTCTCTCTCTCTCTCTCTCTCTCTCTCTCTCTCTCTCTCTCTCTCTCTCTCTCTCTCTCTCTCTCTCTCTCTCTCTCTCTCTCTCTCTCTCTCTCTCTCTCTCTCTCTCTCTCTCTCTCTCTCACCCGCAGCCGTTTGCACTCTCCTGTCTCTCACGAGCATTTCTCTCTTCACCCTTCTCCCTTCCTAGCAACTCGATCCTTTCCTCCCCTCCCTCACTCGTGTTTCTGTTCCCGTTTTGCCTCACACTCGCACTGCAACCACCCCCTCCATTCCCCTTTCTTCACTCAGCAATGCCAGCTAACCCTCTTGGTCTCTTTTACCTATTTCTGCTTCCCCTTCTCTTATCAAGTCGCTCCGTGTCTTCACTTCCCCTTCCTGTGTTACAAATCTATCCGTTTCCCTTTTTGGCTTCCCTTACCTATTTCTCCTTTCCCCTCCCTTATCCAATCGCCCCTGTCTCCCTTTTCCCGTCCTCTCCTACAGTTAAGTTCCTCTCCCCTTTTGCCCAGCCACCATTTTTTCGTTCCAAATCTTCCTATTCGGTATCATCATGAGCAGCAATTATTTAGTGTTCTTTAACCTATTACCCATTTCTCCTTTCCTTTCCCTTACCCACTCACTCCTCGTCTTCCCTTCCCCTGCCCCTGCTAAAGTTCAGTCTCTCTCCCTTCTTCCCCCTGCCACCGACTTTTCTCTCCAACGCCTCGTGTACCGAAGCATCGCGAGCAACAACTCTTTGATATCCTTTACCTAGTACCTATTTCTCCTTCCCCTTCCCTCATCACTCGCTACCTGTATTCCCTTCCCCTTCCTCTGCTGCGGTTCTATCCCTCTCCCCTCTACCCCCAGCCACCGATTTTTCTCTCCCACGCCTCCTGTATCGAAGCATCACGAGCAGCAATTGTCAGTGAGAGTTACAGGAACAACAAGAGGATAAAAAAACTTACGGAAGCGCGTCGTTTTCAATCCTCCATCAGGAAAAGTTTAGTCAACTTAAAAGACCGTGCGATTTTTGACACCAAGTGAACAAGAGATTAGCGTGGCTTTTACAACCTTTCCAGCCGGATTGATTACTGCTTGCTACAGAGCTTGGCTGGGTGACTGCCTGATTTATAAGGTTAATGCTGCGGAGAAAAATAATTATACGACTTGATGTAAAAAAAAAAAATACAATGCTTAGTAGTGGTGGTGGTCCAAGCGCATTAGGATGTGATGAGAGGGTAAATAGATAGCACTTTAAGCACCATTTGTGGCAAAAAGACTATCATTTCAAGGGGTTGATATCTACATGGTTATAACTATAAGACAACATATGTTTGATTCTCTCTCTCTCTCCGCAGGGAAATCAAGCGACTATTCCGGGGGTGATCAGGTGGTCGGATAGGGGAGGATAATAAGCTGAAGGATGCAATCACTCCCTCACTACGTCGCCTGGAAGAAGATTAATCGCTGAGAGGGAAAAAGAATCACCAACCCATGAAGAGATGTTTCCGTGAACTCTGAAATAATGCAACGGGATTTTCAGCGGCCATGTGCCAAATTGTTTAAGATGTCAGTGAATTTTGGTTTTGTGGCGAGGTTCGAGGAAATGCAGGGTTGTTGATTTTTTTTTTAAATAAAAGCTCGAATTTTTTTTATTTAAATCGGATTTTTCTTATTTAAATCGATTTTTTTTATTAATACAAATAATCAAATGAATGTAAACCTCTATATTCTCTGCATTAGTTTCAAACACTTGTTGGAGTATTCTTGTATCATATTCCATCATAAGTAACTTGGCTGGCTGTTTGAGCCAGTCCTAAGACTGACCATCTGCAGCCAGCCAGCCACTGGCCAGCACCACACCACAACTCTGTCTAGTCTTTAACAGTATAATTAGATCATGTCATGTTTTAGACATGTCCTCACTGATTTTGCACAATGAAAAATGAATGCAACTTCAAATGAAAGTATCAGAAAAGGCTGTGGATGATCCATGTATGTATGTGAAGTGATTCTTTGAAAAATAGGGGTATATATTTCAAATATTTCTTTACTGCCACTTCCTATAGTTGATGTTTTTTGTCCCTGTTAATAGTTTTTCTTTAGTTCATTTGAGTGTCTTGAGGGGCCCAAGACTACCCACATGCTGTCCTCATTATTGCCCATCAACCGGACTGCAGCGAAACTCTCTGAAGAGGACCAAGTGAAGTTCGGGGGAGGGGGGGGGATTAGCCAAGCAAGATGGCGTCACTATGAAACAGTTGCCTGCGCTACCAATTGGCTGGGACCAACCAAAAGAATAAAGATGGGGGCATACGCTACAGCTGAGCGTGGCTGCAGTGCTCATCTCCGTGGCACTGGCCCTTGAGCCGTTGGTAGGCAGAACCCATCACCCCAGGACAGGGTCAGTGTGACATTTGGGTTACCACAGTTTACCTTCCCCAGGTTTCCCCAGATACCCATTTATCGACCAACCCGAAAGGGAGTATGAGCAGCTGGGTGAGCGGCACGCTGACTGCCCAGGTCGGGATTCGAACCCAGGGCGCGGGTTCGTAGCAAGGCACGCTAACCACAAGACCATGGAGGTATAAAAAAATATCGAAAGGGTGAGAAATTTGCTGTATGAGGATAGACTTAAGCATCTAATGCAGACAATGTCAACAAAATGAGAAAACAGTTACAACAAGCAAATGAACTGAAGTTAATGCCAACCTATGGTTGCCCTGCACACATTCTAAATGTATTGGCTCATATGTTTGGAAATTGGCAACATAGAACATGTGGTTCATGTTGTAAAATACTTGAAACCGTCACTCTGGCTCAGCAAGATACCGCCAGAAAGGCGGTCAGTGTCTTGCTCTGCTCCAGGACACTGGACGGACCTAGTGTGGCTCATGGAAGACATATATAATAAACTAACCAGCTCAGGTAAAGATTTTGTGAAGTTGACAAGGAAAATATTGATATCAAAGTTAGTGTTTTCTTTGTTTATTTTCCCATTCTATGTTGTTGCTCAGCAATGAGATCAAGATTTAAATCAATGGCATTAACAAAATCAAATAATATAAATCTTGACTTAAATCAATGATTTAAAATAAATCATTTGATTTAAATCTTGATTTAAATCAGATTTAAATTAACTTGACTCAACTCAAACAACCCTGAGGAAATATCTAATGGTTTTCCGGTATTCAAAAAAGATTTTTTTTTTTTTTTGTGTGTGTGTGTATGTGTGTGTGGTAGGCACATTTACCATGGCGGGCGGTGAAGTAAAAACATAAAGCGCAGCAGCGTGGGCCGGGCCAAGGTGCATTACCCTGCCGGGGCGCCCCCTGCCGCGTGCTGGCCTCGGGCAGGGCCATCGCTGCCGCTAAACTTGATGTTGGTCATGTGGGATTTCTCTTGGTCCAATAAGGCTCATGCTCCGTTAAGGATAATTATGAGGGATTGTTAGCCGTAAGTTCCACAATAAATCACAATCCTGGCAACACACCGGCTCGCCTGGCCGCCGCTCACCAGCTAGCACGCTTTTCCACTATTTTCTCGTCGAACTCGCACTCGATGGTACAGCAAGGAAAGCTAACACTGATATGCATCTCTACTCACTACATGTTTGACTTTAGAACAATGTAAGAACGAATTGCAGCAACATTTCGGCGAGGCGTAATTGCTCCATGGCTAATTTCGCGGAGAGTCTGTTGTCAGTACGCAATGCCGCCCCTCGCACCCAGACCCAGTGCTGCGACGCCTCGGCCTTGCCACATCACAAACAGCGCTGTGAACTGCAGGGTATGTAAAATGCTCCTCACGGCACACAAACCTATCTGTAAATACCTAATGAAAGTAATATCAGTCAGGAGGAGACACATATAACAGGCAGAAAAAATTATGGTACATATCCCTGGCACCGTTCCCAACATACCCCCTGCCAACGGCGGAATAAAGCGAGCCCTGCCAAGTTTCATAAGTTTTAAATATAAGATAACCCTTCCCGGCTGTCCCCGGCGTCACCTCGTCACTCCGGGCGTTACAAGCGCCTCGCACATGACTCTCGGAGACAACAAGGTCTGTACAAGTGTGGCCTCAGTTTGTTTTCTCAATAGTTTGCATCTTGAATAGTTTACTTTTTTTTTTACTTCAAAAGATAAATAAGAAAACCACTTATTTTGTTGAATTCAAATGATATTGATGGAGTGAACACCTGCGTCATCAAACTTATGTACATGACTAAGTTATTATCTTATTATTTCTTTCATCTTCCATTTTATTACCACTGTAAAATTCGCAATTATCTTCTAAGGAAATAATGGACGCCATAAGAAATTCAGCGGTCACTAGTCGACAGCGACACCCGGTCCAGGGATAACAGAGATATGGCTCCCAGCATGCCTTCCCTCCGCTAAGATCATTAATGATATTACACAACGACACAGTAATAATTATTCCTTGAAATCTTTTTTTTTTAGTACTAACGCCAACAACCGCTGCCACTATTCACTGTCACTACATCAAGCTTGTACTGTTTCAAAACCAGGTCCGGCAACACTGTGGCACATGCATAACACTACCAACGCAGGCGTCACCCACACCGTGATGCTGACTGACTGAAGAGGTGCAAGGACTGGTGGCCTGGGATGTGACCACCAATATAATCCGCCTAGTTGTCGCCCACAAAAAATCAAGCCACGCTGTCCAGACACCTCCACCAACACCCATAATTAAATTAATGTGGACGCATTGTTGAGTGAAATCCCTAGCCTTCCCAGATGATTATGACGCACTCCTAAATTTTTGGCTTTCGAGTCAACAGATTTCATTCCACCACATGGCTACATACTGAAGGACAACATCTCGCAATGCAGCCCCAATGCGAAGAATTGAAATAAAATATTCAGGCTCTCATCATATCAGCCAAGGCTTCGGTGCACGGGTTTCTTGGTTAGCTTTGACAAAATCATTAACTGACATCATTATATTCATATCAAATCATTCTCTAGAATCCTTATATTTCCTATTCATTATAATATTCATTTTATGAGTGGCTATTCATAATATTATACATGACATATGTGTTGTAAACGGTCCAGGGCAGTCAGCATGTCTGGCACACGCCGCCATGAAGGGCTCTTTCTGGGGCAACAATTCCTGTAAGTGAACACTCGTCTTCATTAAGGGGTGAATATGACTCGTTCATTTACCTCCCTCGCCTCAATGGAAATAATATCGTATAATCGCAGAGTCGGTGTCATATACATTATTTCACAATTCAATAAACTGTCTGATGAACGCCCCTATGTGGAGTAATTAACGCGCTACTTAGGGAGAAACATTAAGCAAATCCCTGGTCGTGAACCTAAAGCGCTTTTATTGGGGAATATTTTTCATCACCGGAATGGCAGTCGAGAGGCGCCTCATCATACCGCACAAAATGAAGCGAACCAGGAGGGGGCGTGTATAGTAGGCAGGCTGGGTATTTCAATGTACCAGCTTGGCATTTGTCACCACGTCACACACCTATTATACATGCGACAAGTCAGTGCCTTACACCTTAGCTACGGCCATCTCGCGCCCCACGAGTGACGCGCCGCCCACGAAGGAGACATTAACTGCGACGCAACAGTTCTTTGCGTAAAGGGGAACGAGGAATATGGATCTTTAGAATTAAAAGTTTGTGCACCGAAGCCTATGAATGCATCTCTCTCTCTCTCTCTCTCTCTCTCTCTCTCTCTCTCTCTCTCTCTCTCTCTCTCTCTCTCTCTCTCTCTCTCTCTCTCTCTCTCTCTCTCTCTCTCTCTCTCTCTCTCTCTCTCTCTCTCTCTCTCTCTCTCTCTCTCGATAATTTTCCTTGCCTCATCTTCCATCATCTGTCATCCTCTTTATTTATCTCAAGTTCTTCTCTCCTCTCCTCTCTCATTAATACACACGCACGTATATAGAGGAAATTATATCATTTTCTAGCTTTTACTCTTTTTGTGTGCGTAGGTAAGGCTGCCGCGACGCTCATGACAGCCCGTAATGAGTCTCACCGTTGCACGCGTTGAAGGAAAAGCCAAAGGGATTTGATTCTGATTGTCTAATTGAATTCTCCTTCTCTCCTCTTCCCTTTCCTAGAAGACTAAATTTAGAGTCGTCACTAACAAGATTTTTATAGGGTTAAAATTGTCGGAGACGCGGGGGATGGTTTTTACTCATGCTGCACCTGCTGTCAACCCTCACTCGTTCCCTTCACGGGGCTCCTTGGCTTACGTTTTCATTTACCTCGTTAACCAGCACTAGATATAAATACTATCCATCAAGCCCAGAGTCCTGAGGTGCAAAAACGGAAACTATCAGGATGAAATAGTTCCTCTGATGATGGAAAGACGTCACTGGAGTATAATTTCCTGTTGCTTCTCCATCCATATACGTTGAAAGAACTACTGGAAAACGCGATGGGTGACACAAATAATCCTTAATGTTATGAATTGATTGTAATGTTTTCTAACCAACTGACTTTGATGCTTAAAGATATTACCCTATTACATTTCCTCAAAAGGTGACGGTGGTGTTGTTGGTGGGGCAGGAAAATTTATAGTAACGCTTTGTTTGGGTTCGATTTGTCCCTCGGTGCTTCCATGCCACAACATCAGAAATTTTTAACTTATGTATAAAGAAAAGAAAATCAAATATCGTCGTTCTATTTTGACAGTATTTCATTTTTATTTATCATCATTTCGAAAATCAGCAAACACGAAATTACTCCAAGTAATATTAACATCAGGAATTTTTATCTGATGAGTAAATAAAATAAAATAAAATAATATTTGTAGCCGTTTTATTTTGACAAAAGTCGCAATCAATGTTAGGGTTAGAGGACAGCACGTGGGTGATCTTCGGCCACTCAACGCCTCTTGGTGGGTCTGATGCTACCCTGTGTTCCCCATGCATGAGCTTACAAAGAAACTACCCCGTATTCTTAGACGCCTCCTGCTTTCACAAATATTTCCAAAAGGCCACAAAGGAGATAAGTTGGGTTTTATGGGTGTTTTTCACGTTCATGGTGCAGGAGCCTTGTCAGAGTATCACTATAGTCTTCCTAATATGTCGAGGCCGGTCTGGGGTAGGCTCCCGCGGGTCCTTTCCTCCCCTCTGCTCTGCCACACAGTCCCAACACCTATCTCTTCCTCTCATATGTAAGCTATAGGTAACATATGAGAGGAAAAAATAGGTGATAGGACTGTGTGGCAGAGCAGAGGGGAGAAATGGACCCGCGAGAGCCAACGCCAAAACGGACTCGACAATTTGGTTTCACTATAGGCTCATAAAACTACCCATGGAAATACCCACAGCCTCCATGAAACCCTTATCAAATGTGGGTGTACAAGCCGCGAAATGTTTCTAAGTACGGGCCTCCGTCTCTACCTCACCACACACACACACACACACACACACACACACACACACACACACACACACACACACACACACACACAACAACAAAAAAAAAAAAAGGAAGATAAAAATTCGTGGTAGGACTTTCCAGGGAAAATCTGGACGACGCTCGAGGCTGGACGCTACTAATTTCTCAGCGACGCAAACAATCAGTGAAATAGTGGCCAATGAAGGAAATTAGTCGTCTTTAACCCTCCGTCCCCGTCCCCTCCAGTGCCAGAAACGAGGGAAGGAAAGGCAGGAAGCGTAGCGGACGGGAGAAAGACTGGGCGGCGGAGGGCGGACTAGAGGCGGCTGAGTCTCACCTTTAAGTGATTTGCAAAGAAACAAGGCAACAACGTCACCACCAACAGACGTACGCTAGGGAGGGAGAATGGAGGGAAGGGGTGAAGGAGGGGACAACAACACCACCCGAAAGTCACCAGCGCGGGCATCCTCAACCCCACGTTCACCCATCGCCTCCACCGCTCCTTTCCTTCGCCCTCCTCCTTATTCAACGTCCAGCCACGACCCCTTCTGACTCCTCCTCCTCCTCCTCCTCCTACTTCCATTAATTAGCGTCACTTCACTGCATGTCTTTCAGCGATGGGGTCACTCTCTCGCCACCTAACACGGAGTCATCGTCATCACCGTCGATTGGGAGATGAGATGAGATGAGATGAGAGAGAGAGAGAGAGAGAGAGAGAGAGAGAGAGAGAGAGAGAGAGAGAGAGAGAGAGAGAGAGAGAGAGAGAGAGAGAGAGAGAGAGAGAGAGAGAGAGAGAGAGATTATTGATGAAGTAGTGAAATATGAAGTCTAGCATATTTTATTTTTATTATTGCTGTTTGTTCCAGCCAAAATCTGCACACGTACTTGTCTCGTTTGTTGTTTTTTTTTTTTTTTTTTATTTTTTTGTTGTCTCTCTCTCTCTCTCTCTCTCTCTCTCTCTCTCTCTCTCTCTCTCTCTCTCTCTCTCTCTCTCTCTCTCTCTCTCTCTCTCTCTCTCTCTCTCTCTCTCTCTCTCTCTCTCTCTCTCTCTCTCTCTCTCTCTCTCTCTCTCTGTGCATGAAAGGTCTTAAGGTCAATGTCGTAGCATTAACATCACTCGTGTCATGAGAGCAGCACTTGACGCTCGGCCGAGGGGGGGGGGAGGGGGCGTGGTTATGGGGCGGCAGCTGTGTCACATATCAGGCAGCGATTAATTGTAACTGGTGTTTATTCAACGCGCCAATGTTTCCATTAATACTTTTTTTTTCACTAGATTAACCCCTGACAGCTCCCTTTATGGAACTTAACTGGCAAAAAAAAAAATCGATGACACCGCTGTTACGTACAAACGAAATGATATGCTATTTAATTTTCATATGAGGGGAGGAACTAGTTCACTTCCAGCGCCACTTGATCCTACACTGTTGCGATGAAACATATACCCGACGGCAACTAGATGTCATTATTTTTTTGTCTAATTTTGTTAAAATACTAAGAAAAAAAAACAATTTACTTCTGACTGCAAGAGGCTTCATTACGATAATGTAAAACAAAGCTACAAGGAATTTCCCTTTCATCAAGTAAGGGACAGCCCTCCATCAGCGCTACAGAGCAGAGCGGTGATGAAATCCATTTTACAGATCAAAAATAAAATCCTTTATAGCTCTCGGATGTGATGTTAGTCGAAGTTTCTCTTTTATTTATTGAAAATGGAGGAGCCCGTTCAAATATTCAAACTGATGCTGAGAGGCTGGTCCATTCTTTATATGTGAAAGATCAAACCGTTCCACGCCATCCTTCTCTGGTGTGCGTTGGGCCGAGCCGAGACACCTCACTGCCTTGGGTCCTTGGTGGTGGAGGGGCGGCGGGCGGTCAGCAACACCAGCCCGGAGTCTCAGCTGGGCCAGGAGCCGCGGGGCGTGCGGGAGCGTCCCCAGTAATGGAGACAATAAACTCAAGAAACAAGAACATCCTTGAAGGCCCAGGGATACGTGGGGTTAAGGAGGACGCTAATGGGTAGGTAGGGGGAGGCTGGGGAAGGGTAGGACGAATGCTGGGTGACGGAAGACTGGGAAAGATGTGATTGAGTGAGGGGAGGGGGAGGGTGGGGGGGCTGGGTGAGGGGAGGATGGGAGTCAGGAAGGGGGGGAAACGTGAGTAACGCAGTGTGTGAAACACTTGAGAAAATAAAAGAAAGCCTGGCACACAGGAAGAGCGGGGAAAAATCAGAAGAGTGCAAACAAAATTTTCTTGTCTATCTGATGAGACAAGGGCCGCGGCTAAAAGATTAAAGAAACACCGTGCCCGAGTTGATTATTCTCTGAAGAAAAGGGGATGCCGCCGCTCGAAAATACGAGGCTTCCCCGAGGTCCTGCTTCATCCTGTTTAGGTTTCATTCCGCAAGAATATGAAATTCATGACGACATCTACATACCACAGGGCAGCGTGTTGACACAAGTGCTAACGCATTCGTGGTATTCCTCCTCTCCTTTTTGCCAGGACGGTAAGGAGCGCGGGTGAGAAAACTTCCTGCCGGGGAAAGGAAAGCCACGCCGAGTTACTGTGATGAAAAGAACAATCCTTCAGGAACTATTTCAGACGCTTTCCGGAAGAATTTCTCGCGAGTGGAAAGAATAAAACTTCCTTGGGCGTGTGAGTATATGTGTGTCAGAACTGATACACACGCACCGGAGTGCTCCCCGGAGTGCTTCCCTCGGCACTACGAACGACGAGCTCGAGGCTGCACACACAGGAAAACACACACACACACACACACACACACACACACACACACACACACACACACACACACACACACACACACACACATCTCACACACACACACACACACACACACACACACACACACCACGTCCAAGCCAAAGCCATGGAAACCGTTTTCGCAGCGAAAATTCCTTCCTCTTCAACTCATCCTTTCCGACAACTTTAATACAATCGGGAGGAGAGCAACATGACGTTAATTTTCTTCCCCAAAGAGACATTTCGCACTTGAATTTTATGATTTGTGTAAGATACTTTGAAAATTAATACGAAGCTTTCATTTTTCTACGAGCACCAGCGTTAATTTTCCAGGCCACTAATGTTCCATAATATGCAAGATGTCAGGCGCTCTTGGCCGTCACTCTGGCTCGTAAGAATCCTCGAAGAAGGGTGGCGAGACAGACACATCTCAAATACACCCAAATCTTATGGACACTAAATGAACGAGGTATATTTCTCTATTCGTTTACAAATAGGTCCAAGTGTCCCTTCTTAACTTCCCGATGAAACGATTGGTACGTCTTAAGAGCCGGTGTTCACGTCCTTTCCGAGTCCTGAAGACAAAAGATGATCAGAAGGCAAGTTAATCTTGAGCAACGTTGGCGTGTAATGCTGCTTTATAAAAATCCTTAGCAGGAAATCGGACCCCGGACTCGATTTTAAAATTAATAACGGAAGACTGAATTCTCTACATTTATATACACAATTTGGTGTTGCAGACTCGCGCGGTCATGAGTGTGGTGCCGTAACGCTGCAGGGAGGGAAGCAGGATCAGGTTTGGGTCACAGGCAAAGTCCCATTTGTTATTTTAAAAGAAGATTTACTGGCCCGGCGGCCTCCCATTTGTTATTCATTGGTCGCCGCGGTGCCCTGCGCTCTACAAACCCGCCACGACGCCACGCACCCACGCCGCGCAGCTGCCTTTGCCTTTGTTGACTCTTGAAGGTAGTTTTCAGCCGATGACGCGTTAAACTGTTAATGAGTCGATAATGTACACATTCAGGGTACTTCATCATGCGTCTGCCTGTCAGAAGAGCGGCCCCGCATTAGCATCAGCATCTCCACCACCACCGCGACGATCGCTTCCTTCAACTAATTGTAATTCTTGATGAGAAAAAGAAAAGACTGCCGCAACAAAGGAGCCTGAGACGCCTTCCTCGTGGTCTGATAATGATGAAGAAAGGGAAACTGTAATCTGGCAGCGAATACCTCATGACTCGCCTTCATTATGCGGCGACACACGGCCGGGGCGCTGTGTTTGAGGAGCGGCTCATTCCAGGTGATGGTTATTATCGGGGAGAGGATCGAGCAATGAATTACCAGGAGAGGTCATGTATTTGAGAAGATACCCTCACAGCTGCATGAATTAATTTGTCACAAGCGGTTTGTGTTCATGCAACTGAGGCGCTGAGTTTTCCTCCATTTTAATCGTCGACAACGTGTACCGCTTGAAAGGTTCCTCACAGTAGAGCTTGACATGATGTTGCAATTTCAAATATGAACATTTATTGTTTTCCTCGTTGATACTGGCTTTCGAAAGTGCCAGAACTGTACTTCAGTCAAGTGCAATGAAAACTATTACGAAACTTGGGCTACGCCTCTGCATGACATTTTTCATCCCAGATTGTTAAAATACGAACATAGTAAACCAACAAATATTTCTCATAGTGTAGTAATGGTACATTATAAGAGGCGCTGAGTGACCGGAGCCCGACTCAAGGAGTGTTGGGCCGTCTAAACTTAAGACAGAGGTGCTGAGATCAAGAAAGGGTAAGAAACTTTGGCCTAAAACGAAGAGATGCAAGTTTTTTCATCACTGCTTTCACGAGGCACATCAGCACGACTGGACCCGAGGAGGCGGCGAAGGCAGGAGACAGTACGGGACGGGAGGCGTAAGGTGCAGAAGAAATGTGTTGTTCTCTTTCCAAGGAGAGGGGGGAAGGGGGCGGGGCAACGCAATATAAGTGTTCGTGAGAGGAGAAGCACCAGGGGAAGCGACAAAGTGGTAGGCTCTTCCCCCTTCTATTCCTTCCCCCTCCCAGCACCCTCCTTTCCTTCCCTCACTTCCTCTTGCTCGCGAATCGTGTGGGAGCCCCAAACTGCCTCCTTTGTGGGAATAGTCTATGGGTAATAAAAATGTATGTCACATGAATTTTAACTCCCCACATAAACTTCTCTTACACACTGTCATTTGGGAGCTTTTCTTTCTGGAGGCAGCGCGCGTCGAGGGTTTACTGCCGTCCCCCGAGGCTCGCTGTGATTCCTCTGCCTTTTCCTGCAAAATGAAAGAATGTCAAAAGTGCCCTTAACCGCACGATCCTAAGTAAAAAGCGAAGGACGGTATATTTTCCTTGTGGTGAGAGGACATAACTCCGGCGAGAATGTTGGGTAAGTGGAGACGGCGGTGAGCTATGAGGTCGGTTGTGGTCATGACTGGAGGTGGAGGTGAGGGGAAGAGGGAGGGGGGGAGTGGCACAGAGATTTATCCCGTCCGTCCTCTTATCCATGTGTGCGGGGGCAGGGGTGGCGTTGGTGGTGTCCCCTGCCTTACTGCGTTTCTGAGCACTGCCGGCGAGGAGGTCCGGACGGCGCGAGCTCTGAAGTGAGGGTCGGGGAAGGGGAACGGGAGGGCTGGACCAAGTAACCTGCACCCGGCCTCGATCACTGTATCATGGCCCATCCATCTTCCTCTCGGGACGGGGGAGAGAGAGCCCTGAATCCCCAAGAAAATGGAGTGGCGAGGTCCTTGTGTGCTGAGTGAGGGAAGAAGCGAAGAGAACATCATTGGAGCTAGAGGAGGAGGAGGAGAAGGGGGCGGCGGAGGAGGAGGAGGAGGAGAGAAAAGAAGTAAAACGCTGGCGACGATGATAAGTAGTAAGAGGAGAATAGGAGGAGCAAGAAGAGAGAAAGGCAACAAAGAAATGTAGAATTAAGAATGAGTCTGGAGGAATCTGACACGAGCGATTATTTGAGTCAGGAAGCAAGACAGAAATTGAGGAGAGGATTAAAGAGGTGTGGAGGGTGGAAAGGGGGCGAACTTACTGGGCCAAACAAAATGAAAGTAATGGAGAGACGTGAGAACGAGGAGGAGGAAGAGGACATAAGAGAAGGGAGTCCAGATGCGAACTGATAAAGGAAGAACTTGAGATAAATGGCCGTAAAGACGATGACAGATGATGGAAGATGAGGCAAGGAAAATTATCGAGAGAGAGAGAGAGAGAGAGAGAGAGAGAGAGAGAGAGAGAGAGAGAGAGAGAGAGAGAGAGAGAGAGAGAGAGAGAGAGAGAGAGAGAGAGAGAGACACGAACACACACACACACACACACACACACACACACACACACACACACACAACAAAGTAACAAAAACCTATACACGCAAACATGTCTCACTCCCTCTCCTCTCCTAACCCAACCAAAGAAAAACATATCCACCCAACGTTATCTATCCCCAAAGAGGCTGAGTAAAAGAAAATGTATAATATTCTGAATAAAACATGAACTTTCCTTACACACACAAAAAAACAGCATCGTCGACTCCCAACGCTGATGTCATTGAGGGTAAGTAATGACAGCAACCAACCCGCCACACCGCTGCTGATGACCCTGAGGCGTGCCAGGGAGTGTCGAGGCCGTGCCATCCCGTCTGTCTGTCTGATGGAGGGGCGGTGGGTGTGTCAGGCGAGGACGGACGGCCGGGGAAGCAGGAGAGATGGGCGCGGAAGGGAGGGAGGCGTGGAAGCTGCTCACTCACGAACTTTACTCCTTGCGCAAGTGAGGCTTTAAGTAGAACAGCAAATCTTGGTGTTTGAATATTCTCTCTCTCTCTCTCTCTCTCTCTCTCTCTCTCTCTCTCGTCTACTGTCCCTCCCTCGTTCACTTTCACGGTGCCTAGGCGCGCTGCCTAAAAAGAGAGAGAGAGAGAGAGAGAGAGAGAGAGAGAGAGAGAGAGAGAGAGAGAGAGAGAGAGAGAGAGAGAGAGAGAGAGAGAGAGAGAGAGAGAGAGAGAGAGAGAGAGAGAGAGAGAGAGAGAGAGAGAGAGAGAGAGAGAGAGAGAGAGAGAGTCTGTCACAGTAAAAAAAGTGTCAGTGTTAGAAAGCGTACCACTAGAAAAAAGCGAACGCTAAAATCAATCGCCATTATATGTGCAGCAAGCGTATGTTAAAAGGAGAAATGCGAGTAAATAGCCAGGGAAATGCGTGACTCGAAAAATCCAGAGTATTAAAACAAAATGTGGCCGCGGACTGAAAAAAAGAGTAGCACGGTGCATATTTTGTCGGTAAAAATGTCAGGATTAAATCACTGCTGTGGGAAATAAATCATAGTTCATTATAAATTAATGATCCGGGAGAAATTATTGTGCAGTAGAAAATGCATAAAAACACTCAAGTTTAAACAAATTTACTATGTGGGTTAGGAGGAGGCAGAGAAGGATGAGGATGAGGATGAGGATGAATAGGAGGAAACAGAACTGGCAAAAACAAGTCTGATAGCTTATAACTTAGTTTGTTCGTCAATCATTTATATGATCTGCAGAGGAAACTACAGCAATCGTTGTACGCATGTATACGACTGTTCAATTCATTCATATCGCAGCGAAATAGCGGTCAGTGCTATCTTTGATAGAGTTGATAATTTTCACAAGAACTACGCACGTTTGCAGGAAGGTTGCTTCAGTTGCGGATTACTCAGTTTAAGAAAAATCCTACTAATACAGGTAGTGTGTCGCTTCGCTTGAAGCGTTAGACAGTTATTTCTTGTTGTCGGATCAGTCTGGATCTCAGATTACTTGGAGTGATCGACGTTAATAAGCTCGTTGAGGTACGTACTTGAAGACCTGTATCAGATGCTCACTTTGCTGTGTCTTTTTTATCGATGGTATAATTTTCGTAGCGTGCCGCTGTACTCTCCAGTTATGCGATGTACTTCCTGTAGATAGGGAAGCAAAGTTTATCTGGGTATTTAGGGCGAGTTATACAAGTTATTCCAAAGAGTTAAACAAGGATAAGTAGGAAAAGGAGAAAGAGGATGAGGAAATCAAAGGCCCTGATAGCAAGAAGCTTCAGACGGGTCGAGAATATACAAATGCAAAGTATCACAAACTCAGTAAGAGAAGAAATGGATCAGATTATCTTCCACTGGGCGGGAGGATGAAGACGAAGGCGATGCCGTACGTGGGAAAATTCCAACGGAAAAAGAAAATACTACAGAAAGAGGAAAGCAAACAACACTGAACACTGACTTCGTAAACATGTTTGAGGGAAGAAGGAAGGGCGAAAAGAAGAATCAGGATGGAGGAAAGCAAGAGAAGACAGATAAAATATAAATAGAGATATATAAGTGATCCGGACTGAAAAATGTCACGGTGGAAAGAAATACAGAGGAAGAGTACGTTGAGTATATTGACAATCTTTAAGGCCGAGGGATACAAAAGCTCTCAACTACCAAATATAAAAGGGGTACGAAACTAAGAAGAAAGAAAAAATAAATGGTGCAAACGTAATCCAGTGACAAACTTAAAAAAAAATATAAAAAAATAAAAAAACAGAAGTAAGAATGATTGTCATCTTCACGTCACCTGGATCTGTAGCGCACGTCACCTGCATCTTTACCGAACGTCACCTCAATGAAAACACAAACTACAAAAGCGAAGTGCCTGCCATGACGTCTGGACTCCTGCATCCCACCGGCAGGGAAAGCAGAACCATAATAATTGATGGAACAAGCACCCGCCAATCTAGCCGTTCGCTGAAGTGTCAATCGTACTCGGTCATCCATCAGCTGCCAGATAGTTGAGGGCTCCAGGGAAAGGGGGCTGAGGGGGCATTGTGGAAGAGATAGGAAGACAAGGGAAGGCGAAGGTAGGTAAGGAAGCAGTGGATAAAAACTAAGGGCGAGAAAAGAATGCGTGAGGAAATGAAATGAGGAGAGGAGAAGGTGGGTAAGTAAGGCGTGAGTAAAAATGGAAAGGGTGAGGAAAAGAATGTGTGAGGAAAAGAAGTGAAACAGGGAAAGGAGAAAGTGGGTAATAAAGTAAATAAAAATGGAAAGGGTGAGTAAAAGGATGAGTGAGGAAAGAAAGTCAAACAGTGGAAGGAGAAGGTGGGTAAGAAAGAAGCAATAAAAATTAAAAGGGTGAGGAAAAGAATGTGTGAGGAAAGGAAGTGGGTAAAAATGAAGTGAATAAAAATGAAAAGGATGAGAAAAAGAAAGTGAGAAAAAGAAGTGAACTGGGTATTGTGTTAAAGCGAAGCAGTCGTGAAGCTCCTTGTGTTGCGATGCCAAAGTCGATGTTATCTAAGACACGAGGAAGGTTCGCGCGAATATATTTCAGAAGACACAATTATGCAAACATGGCGACAACAAAACAGTGCTGGAAGCGTCACCAGCATCCGTCATTCAGGCAGTAATATGCGCCACTGTTTATTCTAGTGTCTGGCATCATCACAAAAACGTATCATATTTCTGAATATCTCCGCACTCACTGTGTAGGAAAAAATATTTAGTATAACCAAATATTTCTCTATGAGCGCCGACACTAATTAGGCGGATAGTTGCAGGCAAAAGAGAGCAAAAAAAGTTAAATCATATATTTAAATAGGAGAATTCATTCGGTTTGTGCTGCATCGCGAATCATTACGACCGCCTCGCCGGCTCGGAGTCAGCTGGGGGCCGGGACGCGGGTGCGGCTCGCGGCGGAGGGAAGGTAACCGCCGCCCGCAGCCCCGCGCCCCGCACAGTCGACTTGAGGGTGACAAATTCCGTGCCGTTCTCACACTGCTTCTGGAGAATTTCAGGCCCAACTGACAGCGTTAAGCCGCTGCTAATCTTGAAACACTGCGCCGGAAAGTATATACCGTATCCATCTTGGTTTGGCGAGTTTAGGCGTTTAGGTGTGTGTGTGTGTGTGTGTGTGTGTGTGTGTGTGTGTGTGTGTGTGTGTGTGTGTGTGTGTGTGTGTGTGTGTGTGTGTGTGTGTTCTAAACTGTAATCTTTCACATAATTATTTCTATTATCATAATCATTATTATTATTATCATTATTATTATTATTATTATTATTATTATTATTATTATTATTATTATTATTATTATTATTATTATTATTATTATTATTATTATTATTATTATTATTATTATCACTATTATTATCATTTATTATCATCATTATTATTACTGCTCCTGACATCATAATTATAATTATCATTATAAAGATTATTGTTCTTCTTCTTCTTCCTCTTATTCTTATTATTGCTATATATATATATATATATATATATATATATATATATATATATATATATATATATATATATATATATATATATATATATATATATATATATATATATATATATATATATATATATATATATATATATATATATATATATATATATATATATATATATATATATATATATATATATATATATATATATATATGAGGCCCCGCGTGGAGAAGTGTCCCAAGCGCCAATTTTTAAAACGTCAGAAATCGCTTCCAAAGTTTTGGAAACGTAAAACATGAATAAATTTGTAGTCATTGAAGCTAGGAGCATTTAAAGTATTTTTCAAGACAAAACCACTGATGTTAGTTACAGAAAGATTAAAACAAAAACAAACAACAAATACACAAACAAACAAATAACAAGTAGACAAACAAACAACCATATGATCTGTTTATGACATCATGAGCAGATTCAGTCACACAAAATATTACTGGTTTGATTACTAACATAAAAAAATCTATAACGGATTGTCAAACAAGCAAACAAACACACAAACAAACAACAAATAAAAACACAGTTGTTTGGAACTAGTTTTGTGTGTTTCTAGGCAATACGAACTCAAATCCAGTAGCGATTGTGTATTATTCTGCCAGTGTTGTCTTCCAGACACAACCAAACAATAATAAAAACAAGCAAACAAGCCCGCAGCAAACAAACCACCACCACCACCGCGGCCGGGAGCTTGGGCTGTTGTTGTGGATGCAGCACATGAGTGGTAATGGGCATACATCTATAAATCAAATATATTTTGTAATTTTCACGAAAAGATGGAAACCCGTAGAGCCCACGGCAGGTTTCTTAGTAACTGTTTTC
This sequence comes from Eriocheir sinensis, assembly GCF_024679095.1. Classification (NCBI taxonomy): domain Eukaryota; kingdom Metazoa; phylum Arthropoda; class Malacostraca; order Decapoda; family Varunidae; genus Eriocheir; species Eriocheir sinensis. The sequence continues at coordinate 5,684,626 of NC_066518.1, forward strand.
ATCCCCATTAAATTAGTCTTTGATGCCAAGCCTGGCTACTCACGCCACGAGGTCATCGCGCCTTTCAGTTTCCCTTTGTACCGTGAGGAAAATATCAGCTTTAAATTACAGACTGCCGCCAGCATCACCTGAGGCGTAAACCACTGAAGGTTACAAAACACGAAATACCTGGACATGTCTTACGCCCGGCCAGTGTTGCTGTGGGTTTGGGTGTAGCGTGTCAGCTGGTATCCTCACTGCCCCCCTCCCACTCCCCGCCCACCGGCTTGGCCTCCAATGCTTCACTTAGTTATATATTCTCATATGGAACACGACATAATGACACTACTAATTATGCACAAAGGTCTCCCCAACTTTCTGCATCTTTTTCTTATCTTTGTATATTTTACTGTGTCCTGCAAGAGCTTCTAGTCTCGCCTCCCTACCAGGCTTCCGTTTACAAGCAGAGATGCTCTCATTTACCAATATTTTAGTTCACCTCCTATCAACCTTCGGTACCCAGAAAGGTACCTTGCATCTCTGTCTGGTGGAGGGAGACCTCGTAAAATCATCGCTAAAGTAATTAATATATTTATGAGTACACGCGCAGTTGTGGCGTATGTACACAATGTTATTTAGATTTATAATATTTGACATCAGCATTTAAAACCTTGAGTTCCTGAAATCTCAAGCCGTTTTGAAATCAGCTTGTGCTGGGCGAGGAACAGTTGCATCGGAGTAAGAGGAGAGGAGCTGAGAGACTTGTATAAGAGTTCATAATTTAGCGTACTAAGGGATTTTTTTGGTATCTCTTATGAATACTACTTTACGATGATGTGCAAAATATATTTTGTGGTGCAGCTCAGAGCCCTGGAGTCTAGACATGAGTGGGGGAGCAGAACAGTGGAACAAAAGTACACTAGGCACGGGGCGGGACACATGCACGTAAATGGCTCGAAGAGAGACAGTGATACAGTTTTCAGGAGTTAAAATAATATAGAAATTGAAATAATAAAAATCACGGTCAATGCAGCAGCGCCACCTCCCCGCGGCAAGCAGCTCAGAGGTGGTCAGGAGCTTACGGCATTTAAGACCCCCGAAGCAGCTTGAGTCCCCCACGCGCTCCTTCGAGAGCCGAGCAGCCTTAGCACATAAATGGTTCGAAATGGGTTGTGAGGAAAGGAGATTAAACAGCTAAGTAAGTCGCTCCTCTATTATAAACGAACTCTTCCATTCTGGCTACCTGAACAATTAACTTGTTTTCCTCGTTTCTTGCTATTTCTTTTTCGGCGGTAGATCTTTTTTGACTCTCGATAAATTCGTTTTTCCTCAATTTTTCCTTGCGCTGTGCCACAAATATAAGTCCCGACGTATATTTGAAGCCCTCACAGTTTTGGTGGCAGGGTGGGCAGGTTTGAGGCCAGGATGCTGCCGCGGCGCCTCTCGAGGGTGCTGCTGAGGGAGGGGAACCTGACTTCAAGTGGAACATTTCAGTGCCAAGAGAGGGAGAGGAGGGCCCAACGGTGCGTGTCCCCCGGGAGCCGGCAGCCAAACTCCCGCCTTCAAGACTCCGAGCAGGGGCAGATGCGTTAATGCACTCATATATATATTTTTTTTTTCAAGCATTTATCGCAGGGCTGATGGAGATCACAGAGACGATCAAATTTAATCATCCCGCAAAATGAACCTTTTACAATCGGGAAGCTTTCTGGAAACGTGAAATGGAACGCTGTCATGGACTGATAATGTAATCATGGCGTTTTCAAAGGTAAAACATATTGGATGCTGCACAGGAACATGTGGATGACAGCTGTCACTTTTAACCACTCCTGTTGGGGGGGTGGGAGGGAAAGGGGAGGCAGCCATGAGGGGGGATGGAAGCAAATAACGGACGGCAACACTTATAAAAGATTAAGAAAAAGGCTTAAATCGGACAAACTGTTTTAGTCACCATATTTTTTGAGAACGTGATTACACACACATAAAACAAGAATGGCATATTGAAAATGTGGCTTCCATTTAATGCTGTAGAAAATATTGCCCCTAAAGGAATAAAAATAATTTATACTCTATACTTCTTCCTTTTCTCGCAGCTAAGCAAAACAAGACTTTTACTCCAACTAAACCGAGTGTGCAAAATTTATCAACACCTTCACTCCAGTTCTTATCAAGCTCTGATAGCCTTCTCTTCGTCGTTTTACCACCTCTCAAGATCGGACTCAAGTCATCTATAAGGGGAAAAAATAGTAAATTCTGTGTTCTCCTAAAACGACTTTTTTTGTTGGTTTGTTTGGAAGCAATGTTGACATTTTATATATATATATATATATATATATATATATATATATATATATATATATATATATATATATATATATATATATATATATATATATATTTATTTTGCTTAGGACTTGGTTAAAAGAAAACCAATAAAGTCTACAAATCGATAGTTCCTGGTGGATTAGAAGATAAGAAGGGAGCTAAGAGAGAGAGAGAGAGAGAGAGAGAGAGAGAGAGAGAGAGAGAGAGAGAGAGAGAGAGAGAGAGAGAGAGAGAGAGAGAGAAGCAGAGGGGGGGGAGGGAAGAGGAGGAGTAATGGCAGGGTAATCTGGACGAGGTTGAGAGTGGTTGTTGTTAATGGTGGAATTAATTTTGGAGAGGTCAGACGCGGCGGAGTTAATGTTCATGCCTTTGCTGCTGATGCTGTTGTTGATGGCACTGTTGTTGGCTGTGGTGTTGAAAATGGTAAGGACTGGGATAATGGCGTTTGGGATGTTGACTGTGGTAGGGTGATGGTGGTGATGGTGGTACTGGTAATGGAGATTCTTCTAATTCTGATGGTGGTAGGTGGTAATTGTTGAAGTGCTGGTAGGGCTGGTGGTGGTAGCTGTTATGGTGGTACTGATGGTGGTGGGTGGTAATATAAGTATGGTTGTCATGGTCAGGGTGATGGTGGTAGGTGTTAATGTTGGAGGTGATGGTGGTGGTGATGGAGCGTGGGGAGAATGGTGTGGAGATTGACATGTTACGTGTGGGCGTCAGGACAACACGGAGGATGAGGCAAGGTGAGGGAGTGTTGCCCCTGGGCGTGGTGTGCTGTGTGAGTTATCGAGGGGAGGGGGCAGGAGTAAATGCGGTGGTGATGTAGTTACACCATACAACTGTACACTCCTACTGTCTTTCCTTCTCCCCCACCTGTACCTTCGCCACTAACCCACTTCCTCTTCTTACTATACCCTTGATTAAAAGAAAAAATGTAGCTCAGTAAGTCTACACATTTCTTTAGTATTACATAAAGAAGTTTGTTAATTACATTTGGGTGGTCATTCATTCATCTTATTTCACTTTACTACTTTCTCTTCCGTGGCCAAAGCATAACACCTTTACTTGTCTCTTTTAAAGTATATAATGCATGGAGGTGGAGGTCTGGCGCCTACACGTCACTCGCGGAATGATGAAGAGGTGAGTGCAAAGCTCGTGCCCTGGGGCCATATTCAGAAGACACTTACAACGTTGTAAGGCCGAGGTACAACCTTCGGCCCTTACACCCGAATTCAGGAAGCATCCGGGAGGTTGTAAAGGAGGTGTAAGGAGGATGTAAGTTATAACCTCGACGGAGGTGGTGTAAATCTTACAACCTTCTTTATATTGACATGAAATATGTCCTAATTAGTGTTTCTTGACGAAGAAATTAAAGTATAAGATTCAATATGGCAAATTTCTTCCATAAAAGCGAGATGGTACAGGGGTTGCGTTTGTTTACATCCTCAGTCAGACCCCTGCCAGCACCCACGATTTTATTGATTTGTTGAAACTGTCAACTGACCCAATTCTTTTTTTCACATTCCCTAAAAAGTAAATGTAGTCTTGCTCCACCACCTTAGATAGTGTTTGCTCATGACGGCTAAGGGGGCAAAAATACAATCGGTAATACTGAAGTTTAGGACCAGTATGCATTTCACTATATAGACAAGGTCCCATGTTTTTTTGTGTGTGTGTTTTGAACGATTCTAACCTTCGCTTTCACCAGAAATGCTTCGGTTTCCCCTTCCCCCCCTTCGGATGAGGAAAAAGGGGAGACGATGTATTCACCGATGCCAATGAAGGTCAAAACATAAAAAAAAAACATAAAGAACATCAGAAGAAACTATTGTACATGGTGTAATTTTTAATGGTTTAGCTATTAATGTGTAGAATGTGGTGCAGCAACACTATAACAATTAAGTCCGCCGTGGGGTGTACACCATGTCGCCTGCCTCTGCCCTGGCCATGGCACGTCACGCAAGCAAATGCCGTGTTTGGCTTTTCCAATTTCTATCTTTCTGCCGTCAGTAACACTCAAGTCGCCACTGCGCTAAAGTCGCCAGACGTCATATATTATAAATATTAGCGTCACCAATGACTTGAATGTGCCACTAGAGAGGCGCATGTATAACTGTTCAAGTTGTGACTGTCTGATCTCAGTTATATCAGTGACGCTAAATTCATAATATATGACGTCTGGTAACCTTAACGCAGTGGCGTCTGTCAGTGATTGGCTGGCACACTTTCTTTATCGACTCTGACTCGCTCGTGATTCGCTAAGACGAGTGTGATGACGTCATGAATGCGTCGCCCAATCAGCTGCCTCTCTGAGCTACAACTTTCCCTCTCTGAGTTACACCCTCCCAGCAGCCTCCTTTCTGAATGCGGGTGCAGCGCAGGTTGTCCGGAGGGTGTAAGTCTCCAGGTTGTAAGGAGTTACACCCTCGGGCTTACAACCTGCTTTCTGAATATGGCCCCTGGTTAATAAGCAGTGCGAGGCGTTGGCTTCCGTTTGTCTTGCAGCAACGGATGTAATCACTGATGAACCTTTTGCTGCGGATCACTTCAAGAACTATCGACTTGACATGAGTTGCTGTAAGTCCCATTAATGCCTCTTGTACAGCTGATAACATTAATGAATCTTTTAATGTTTCTATAGCTAACCTTGGGTGATGGTTGCTGTAAAGGTGTATCGTAAGTGACTGTCCTGGTTCATAAAGCAGCTTCAACATCTTTAAATTTCTGTAGTGACGGTAATGATTCTCCCATGTACGCTCTGGTGTTGTTCAAGGTGTGAAAATCAAATGCCATTAGAAAGTAGTTCATCAGTCTGGTTCATTAAGGACATTTCCTTTCCCCGTCTGTCTTGTTAGTTCTTCTAGCTATAGATTCTTGAAGCAAAACTAGAATCCACTGATCCAGGTTAGTGTCAATCAAACTACCACAATTTTATAGTCCGCTGGCGAAGGTAATAAACCTCGGTATATATTCGGAGCACAGCCTGGCCGTTGCTCAATCTTCTAAACAACCTGAGGAAACCAAGCTCTCGTCATCCTTGGATTATAATATATATCTGCCTCAGAGCGGCCCATCTTCATCATTAGCACAAAAATTACGATGACAAAGCCCTATTATGTGCATGGCACTTACAATAATTAGCGCAAGATTATAATATTAATACGCATTTCAGTTCTGGGTTTTCATCAAACACGAAGGATAGCAGGAGCCTCCGCCCGCATGGTCCTCCAGTGTTTGGCCTCAAAAGAGACACTATTGTGTCTCAGCCCGACTGTGAACTTTGCTAATTAGCTGGAAAACACTAAAACCTTCTGTGTCCATGTGCATGAAAGCTGCATTAATGTTCATGTCAAACTGTCACCACAAATTTTCCGTCCCTGTTTAGCAGCGTGTCTCAGTCAAGCGCCGCAATCCCTCCCCAAACAACTCCCCATTTGCGTGGTCGCATTAACGCGTTGCTGCTTTGTGGAGATCGCAGCTGATAAGCTGAGCGAGGAGCGTCAAGCACTGAGCCAACAAACCTTGGCGAAATTAGTCAACACATCAGGCTGGTACGCAGGGTGGCGTGGCAGGGGCTTGGCCTTGCCATTCTCAGACACACAACCAGACTTGTAGCAAAGTTGAGGAGCCATTAACGGGGCAATGATTACCCCGGCAGTCACCAGATAAACAGTGCATCGCAAGTTGTTGTTGGTGGTGGTGGTGGTGGTGATGGTGGTCGCGGACACAGTTTGACCGTTTGTTTTCACTTTTTTGCTGACGGACGCACTATTTTATGATGATGCTGATAATAATAATACTTTGACACTATTTTTCGCGAGGTCCCTAGCTCAAGGCTTTCAAATGATGCGCACTGCACGGCCCTATCACCCCTGGAGCACGTACGCTCGCTTGCACGGGCACACGTATAGACACCAAATGGTGGAAATGCAGAAATATTCATGAAATTCATGGAATTGTTAACCGTACCGTAAGCCGGCAAAGTGAATATACTGGACATAATATAGCTAAAAATTAGGTAAAGGCAACCCAGCCACGACGAACTCCCTCCTGATGTAGTTTTTTTCGTGTCATCCCAAACAATCGTGTTCACCTTTTAAGGAAATTTGCTCCTAAGCAAGCTTCCACACTTATAAAGGGGTATTCCTCTTGTACTAGACGGAAAATATTGACTATAGTACGACCATCTGTTGTACCTTTTCGTTAGTGATATAATGTATCCATTTGAAGATTAATAATTCCATTCAGATCCTCTCTCGTGATGCAAACATTGTAATACGACAAGATAACGGACAATACCCGACACCATAGGTCCTAACTTCATAAATGACAAAAAAAAATCGTCTGGAGAAAGTGACAAAACAAATAACAAAAATATTACTTATGTTTACTTATTAGGCATGATTTTTTTTTTTCTCAACACAAACGAAACACAAGACTACCGTCCCTTGTTGCCCTTAAACTGGGCTTCTCTACCTCTACTGACTAGGAACCTGCGGAGCCGAGCATGAACATGTATAGAATATTCCACAAGCAAGCCTCGAAATAGACGGGAAGAGGGATATACAAGGATTATCCAGCGTCGGAGCAGAGACGGCATGGTCAGGAGAGTTGACTGGGGTGCGGCTACTGTGGCATCATAAACCGACGCCTGTTATGTCGCGTCCGTCTGTGGAATGACTTCTGGCCGCCGGGCAAGGCACACGCGGTCGTAAACTACAGGTGTTGGCGGTGGATGAGGCGGCCAAGACCGGGAGCGAGAAAGGCAATGAGATATCACGTAGGCTCAGGGGTAAAGGTAGAGGAGGGTACATACGCTATAGCTGAGCGTGGCTGCGGTGCTCATCTCCGAGCCGTTGGCCCTTTGAGCCTGTGGGAGGTACGAACCAATTACCCCGGGACACGGGCCAATGTGAGATCCGGGATTGCCACAGTTTACCTTCCCCAGGTTTTCCCAGGTACCCATTTATCGACCACCCCGAAAAAGAGGATGAACAGCTGAGTGAGCCGCATGTCGATTGCCCAGGTCGGGATTCGAAAAAGGGGCCCGCGGATTCGTAACCAGGCACACTGACCACTGCTCCACGGGAGGGGGGAAACAGGTAAAAGGACTAAATAGATAGATAGATTGAGACAGATAGATAGATAGATATTACAACAGAGGAGGCAATGAAGGGAGAAAAGTAAGTAAGGAAAAAGCCTGCATATTCACTGCTTCTGAACAAAGAAAAAATGAGAAAATTCTAGCTGGGGTGTCCAAAACGAAGGAAATGGAGATGAAGGAAGACTGTTCTGGAATTTATCAGTATCAGGGATGATGGAATGAAGATGATGATTAACTCTTCCATAAGGGATTTGGACAGTATAGGTGTTAGCTAGAGCAGAAACTCGCGTGCAGCGGGGCAGCAGAAGGAGGAGAGCAAGGCTGGCACTACGGTAAGGTACGGTACGGAATACGGTTCGGTACGGTTGAAATTTTGATAAAAACTAAGGTACGGAACTACGGTACGATATTTTTCCTAATGTACGGTACGGTATGATATAGGTACAGAAAATTTAGCAAAATTCCGAACCGTACCGTACCACAGGCTTAAAACAAGTGATCCTAAGATTTTTTTTTTTAACTTTCTTGCCCATTAGCGCCTGGTAGGCTATATTTAGGAGACCTGATACATGTATAGCCACTTTGTAATTGCGCCTTTTCAAATTTATTGACGCACTATAACTATTTTTTCACGAATATTTTTTTTATGTATGTCTATATATTTTCATGATGGTACGATAATGGTACGGAATTACGGTACGGTATTTTTACCGTACTGTGCGGTACGGAAAAATAGCTGGGGGTACGGTACGAAATTACGATACGGTATTTTTTTCAGGATCGGAGTACGGTTAAAAATTCCGTACCATACCGTACTGCCAGCCTTATGGGAGAGGCATTCGTTTAGCAAAATCAGACTAACAAGATGGAAAGAGATGCATCATTGCGGCGGAATTTGAGAGGTAGAAAACTATCAGTAACAGGAGGGTAGCTGAAGAGCTGTAATGCCTTTGCCTCTGTACAAAAGGGGGGGGTGCCCCCTCTCCCCCAACAAATTAGATGCAACAAATGCATGGGGATGCAGAGGTCGTTTCAACTCCCCCCTTCCCCACTACGTTCACGTACAAAAGAAAGGACTGAAGTTGCGATGCGTGACCTGATCCCCCTCTGACTCCCGAAACCCAGCAAACAACAACATCCTAATTCTAGGCCCGCCGTCACGGTAATGTCCAGAAAAACAACTCGACCTTCAAGTGATGCCCCGGTTGTTGCTGCTGCGGCTGGTGCTCCTGTTGCTGGCACTGATGCTGGTGGTACTGCTGCTACTGCTCCAATTGCTGGCAATGCTGGTGCTACTGCTGCTGCTGCAGCTGCTGCCCCTGTTGCTAGCACTGCTGTTGGAATTAATAGTGCTGTTTCTATTGCTGGCACTGCTGCTGGTACTGCTGGTGCTGCGGCTGTTGCTCCTGTTGCTGGCAATGCAGCCGCTTTTGCTGTTGCTTTGCTGCTACTGAGGTGGCTGTTAACAGGTCTGGCCCGTTAGTGTAGGTCTGTTCTTCCGGAAGAATTCATTAAATAGTCAGTGTGTTGTTCTTGCTTAGTCCGCTTCAATGACGTTAAGTTGAAATTACAGGAGGGAGTCAAAGTGGGAAAGTGGGAACTTTTTCATACTGGGTAATCAAGCAAACAGCATCGAAAAGAAATCAAGCAAAAAAATCAAGACAGGGATGTATGTTAATGGGTCCCACAAGGTTCATTAAGTCAAGGTATTATTATGTTTTTGTTTATTATTTTTATCAATTACTTTAGATAAAATTATCAAGAGGGATGTAATAGTGATGTGTGATAAGTTGAAGATCGGACATGAAGTGAGAGTCGGGAGAGGTGAATCAGTCGGACTATGACTGGGCGGATAAATGGCAGATGATAAATGATAGATGGCAGTTGGATGGGGATGTAGTAGATGGAAGTAGTAGGTAGTAACTGTATTCAAATGACCTATCATAAGTAGGTCTGGAATAAGAGAGGTCTAAAAAGTACTAGTGGTAGGGTCTTAAGAAGGAGGATAATGCATTCAAGCTAGAAATCGAGCTAATAATCGAGCTAAATAATAGGGTACGGTTAAATGAGCAAGTGAAGTCCCAATTTCAACAACAGAAGCCCTGAAGTCTTCCTTATTCATATACGGTTAGACCTCATCTTGTGACCTGGTGGCTATGCGGTTCAGTTCTATTATAGCTTACTATAGAATGGATATCAAGAATCGGATAGGAGAGAGGGGAGCTAGCTAAGATGAGGGAGAGGAAAACTTGCAATACGAGGAAGACTCAAAACAGTTAAACGCATATTCTAGAAAGGATCGAGGTTTATAAATGACTGAGGAGGTTTATAATAAATGGATGAAGGCTTTTTTGGAGACATTCATAAGGTTTTGTGGTAAGAGAACTGGTAGGACACAAAAGTAACGGGTTTAGATTCACAGGGACATAGGCAAAATTGACATAGGCAAAATGGTGGTAACAGTGGGTGGATGAGTGAATTATAATATCATGGTGAGTGAGGTGAGTGCACACACATTCTGTAAAATTCAAGATAAATTGATAAAATTGGACAGAGATATTAGGTAGGGTTAGATACAAGGAGGGGGGGTCAAGGAGCTGCCTCGTACAGGCCTACCGGCCTCTTGTAGACTCCTGCGTTCTTATGTTCTTATGTTATGTTCTTAAGTGTTTTAGCTCCACATTTCACTTTAGATGTAAGATGGATATCGCCAACCCCTCTGCTCCTGAACACGGCATATATACCGTGTGTGCGGGCTCCTCCGTGACCTCTGTTTCATGATACTGTAACGTCCTTGGGAATTTGTAACTTTCTTGTCTTTTAGTGTTGTATTGTAGTTATTCTAGTTTGTTCTGACCCCGTAGATAATATTCAACTACTGCAAAAATGAAATACCCGAGGCATATTCGAAGGAAAATTATAAACATAACTTACTGACGATATCAAAATACTGGAAATCAACGAAAAATAAAATTCATAAACCGTCAAGAGTGATAGAAGGGAAAAAAAAACTAAAAACAGGGCAACATATTTTGTGCGATCAGCAACAAGCTGTTTAGAGGAAACTTGCCGTGCACTCCGCGCTGACAAATCCCTCCGTGAAGAGGGGCATTTATCGTTGCAGAAAAATAGTTCTGTCCTCCTGTATAGCACATCTTAAGGAGCTGCACATTTTTGCGCTTCCTCCTTTGCCTCCGCAGCTTCAGACTCAGCGGGCGGCTACTTAAGCTTTCCGGCGGAACACGCGCCAAAGCGAAGAGGTAACGTAAATATTTGTAAGTGGCGGGGCCAGGCAAGGCACCGGTATTTACTGCCGCTAAAATGATGGCACCTCGCCAAGGCCCCGCCGTGTACGGGGCCATGATGGTGATGAGGGGGAGGGCGAGGACGAGGAGTACGGTGATGATAATGGTGTTAATGATGGCCATGATAATGATGACAGCGATATGATGTTTCTGCTGCTGCTGCTTCTGCTGATGATGATAATAATGGATATGATGGTGATGATGATGAAAAGTGAATGAAAATAACTATGAAGATGATAATGACGATGATACTACTAATAATAACACTGACAATGGTGATAAATATGATTATAATGATGGTGCAAATTTGGCCTGATTAATTCGTGATGAACATTATTAATTAAGCAAATTGTTTTTACGAAAAAATACCTGAAGGGAACTGACTCACCCCCTTTCACTGACACACACACACACACACACACACACACACACACACACACACACACACACACACACACACACACACACACACACACACACACATACACACACACACAGAAGCAGGAAGGACCATGTGCCACCGAGACAGTTTGCAACGATGAGCATCACTGAGGGGAAGACTGTAGAGGGCGTAGCTGGAGGGTGAAATACGGGCGTTGATAACCCGTAGCAAAATATGGAGACGATAGAGTAAGGAAAAATACCGGAGGACACACCCTCTGGCGATGTACGAGTTTGCCAATCGTAAAGGGCCGCCAGCCAACCCGACACAAACGCAACACAAAACACGCGTCCGTCGAAAGGAAACGAATAAAGATAGAGAGAAAAACATGACAACAATGCATCCTATTCCGTTTTCAAGGAAAGGAAAGAATACGAGGCTTAAGTAGGACAACCTAACGGGACAAAGGAGGGCGGGGCGGGGAATCTTTGTGTTTACTGAGGGCTGGTGGGGGAGAGAGAGGAAGAGTTGCTGTCGTGAGTTGGAGAGTGGGGAAGGGAGGAGGAAGGGTGGAGGAGGAGGAGGAGGAGGAGGAGGAGGAGGAGGAGGAGGGGGAGCTATCGTGATGAGTTACATAGGAATACATAGGAAGAACAGACACCAGAAGACCTATCGGTCTATGGCGAGGTTGTCTGTTAACTACCGCTACTACTAGTAATCTACGTGTGGTAGAACAGGACAGAATAGATGAAGGCTCCTCCCCACCCACCTCTCCCTCCGGCAACGTGCCGGCAGGAAATAGTTAGAAGAGAACACCATGTACCTTTAAGGAAGAAAGGGTCATGGAAATTTTACAGTAAAGAGAGAAATAAGAGGAAATTACTACCCTTAACTTACACTACTGGCAACCTAAGCTGTGGGGGAAAATGACTTCATTACATAAGAACATAAGAACATGGAAACACAGGGAGGCTGGAAGAGGCCGAGTGGCCTACACATGGCAGCCCCAGAATCCCCCCTGGTACTCACGATGGGTGAGGTGTAGTTTCAGGGGCACAGGTGGAGGCTTGATCCTCGTTTTACCGGCGGTACCAGGCACGCACCAGTAACCTGTCACCTTACTGCACCCACACCTCACTCCACCTGTCATGCGGACATTAACTGTTGCTTTACTCTATTGTTAACTTACGCTACTTCCAATCTAGGTTGTGGGGGAGAAAAATATGGATTTAGGTTGAGGTCTTGTTGCAATCTGTCTGAAAACATGCGAAGAAGGGTCAGTATAATCTTATATCCCTGAAGTACTTATCCAATGAAGACTTGAAGCTATTGATACTCTGTGCGCTAACTACTGACGGTGGGAGTCTATTCCAGTGATCGACGACTCTATTATTGAAAAAACTTCTGCGCACCAATGTGTTACATCGGTTTCCCTTCATACTTCATACCGTTGCTGCGAGTTATTGTGTTGGCATCTCTCTGAAATAGACTATCTGGGTTAATGTTGTCGAATCCATTAGGGATTTTGAACACTTCAATTAAGTCCCCTCTTATCCTTCGCTTTTTTTAGGGAAAACATATCTAAACGCTTTAAACGCTCGTCATATGGCAAGTTTCGGAGCGCTGGAATTTGTTTGGTTGCTCGTCGCTGTATCTTTTCTAGCAAAACTTGATCTTTGATAAAGTTCGGTGACCAGAACTGAACGGCGTATTCTAGGTGTGGTCTTACAAATGCTAAATATAATCTTTTCATAAGTTCGGGTGATTTATAATCAAAGTTTCTTAAGATTAATTCTAATATCATATTGGCTTTTTTACTCGTTGCAGAACATTGATCACTCATTTTAAGAGTGTTACTGATAATGACACCAAGATCTTTTTCTTGTTTTACTTCGCTGAGCTCATGTCCTTGAATATCCTTGGAGAGAGAGAGAGAGAGAGAGAGAGAGAGAGAGAATGGGGGAGGGGTGAAAAGTGGGGTGCACGGTGGCAGTGCTAGAGGAGGAGTGTCGGGGGCTGAGGCGTGAGGTACGGTAGGCCTGGTGTGGAGGGTTGGGTGTCGAGGGGGGGCGGTAAGCCCTGGCCGGGGTTGTGCTGGCTCAGGGAAGTGTCCTCGCTACTCGTTGCTCCCTCATGAAGAAGACAGAGCTGAGTCTGGGCCTGACAGGAAGGACGCATAACATTATGACGAGAAAATATCCTCATAAAAAATTCACGAAATTTCCGGAGTATTTTCAGCTCAACGTTTTTGAAATAGTTGACGAGCCTGCCCGATCAGCGCCGCGCGAGGGACACCAGCCTCCGTTGCTTACGGCAACAAATTGTTGCTAGACTATCAGTGGATGAAGTTTTCTCTCCCTGGAAAATGTTAAAAATTCTTTATGAACTTTTCCACTTAGTCTAAAGGAAGTAGCCTCATATACATATATATATATATATATATATATATCTATATATATATATATATATATATATATATATATATATATATATATATATATATATATATATATATATATATATATATATATATATATATATATATATATATATTCTTCTTTAAGAGTTCACAATAATCCGTGTGGCGTACATTTTCCTCCCTTTTTTCCGACATTTTGTCTATACAAGGTGAGAGAAGCTCCCAGGCTTGTTACCAGTTTGGAGCAGCAGCAGGAGACAGCGTTGTTCTTAATATTCAACGAACATCCACTGTGAATAAAGTTTCAAGTTTCCTTTTTCGTCACATAATATTATTCATCGCAGTGAAGCCACGGACCGGCAGCGGCGTAACTTTGATGTCAGACATCCCGAAATTCATCAAACAAAGAAATTTGATCTAAAGATAGGCGCAGGGGGAGCGCCTGACCGTTCGAAGTTGATGCTTTGTAGAATGAACATATTGGAGCATATACCGGCGCTAAAGGCGATACAACTTGGAGGACAGCGTTTTCTCACTCAGTATTGTGTGTTAACTCTATTATTGTTTATTAATAGAAGCTTTCGCAGCAGCCGAAGCTCAACATGCAACCTGTCAATTTCAACTCGAACAGGGACCGGGGAGGACAAACATTATAATTTTTATAATCAGAATGAATTGTTGTTTGCCGTCGTTATCGTTGTCGTAGTTGTTGTTGTTGTTGTTGTTGTTGCTGCTGCTGCTGTTATTATTGACGGTTGTGTTGCAGGTTAAGCTGTGGGTGCTGCTGCTGCCTTACCATCCCCAACGACGCTGTGAACCTCGAGTCACCAGAGGCACCGGGGACCATCAGGAGTTCGATTCGTTACCTTTCAAGGCACGGCTCTGGGATCTGCCGGGATTCCTGGAGCTTTGTGGCAACTCTCATCTAGGTAATTCCCGCTACGTCTTCCACAACACACGCGTCCTTCCCCAAGCCACAAGACAAGCTTTCCCATTCCCACGCAACTCCAACCACACTAAACACAGTAATCCTGACTACACTGGCAAATTCAAGACAAAATTCATCATCAGAATGCAAGAGAAGATAAAGCAATATGTTTAAATGAAACAAACACACAAATGCTCAACTCCGTTACATCCCTTTCTCTGTTTATATCTTGCTGAATTTCGGCAAACAATCACAAAGTCACCCCGGCCGAAACATTCCTTTTCATGTGTCTTTTCGCTGTCAGTCAGGAACAGTCCAGCAGCAGTTAAGCCTCATCAGTTAAAGACATTCAATGCAAAGTGTGCAGGATGTAACTAATGAAAGTACTTTCCTTATCTTAATTTCTCTTTCTTCCATTCCAGTAACCCTTTTTCTTTTCCTGCACGTTCCTCCTAACACGACACGGCTTCCTCAGTTTCATCGACCACTCGCTCCCGTCGCTCCAAGCCTCCTGCTTCTACCCGCCGCAGGCTTAACATAATCAAATTAATTACAACCAGTGAATAAGAAAAAAAAATCCCCAGACGCTAAATTTTATGAGCATCTCACTTAGTCTTTAACATTCAAAGAAGGTTGTCGAGGTCGAGAGTGGGACCCGCTGAAGGTTTGAATTAAAGGAAGGTCACCCAGATTTTTGCTTTATATGAGCCTCCCGAGCGTCTCTCTCACCTTCCTGAGGGCGCTCGTTAATATTATGAAGCACCTGCCGCGGTGATAGAGGGCGGCCGTAATGTCTTCACGCCTCCCCGGACCTCCCTAGGCACTCCACCCCCGGCTCACGACCCTCCTGACCCTAACTTATTATTCATCTCTGGGACACTCTTGCCGCCTCGTTCACCGTCTGCTCTCCCAGTACATTAGGCCGTGGCATGGCTGTCCTTCTCGGCCCTTATTGACGACATGACGTATTACCCAACACTTCATTGCTTCTTTTAAAAGCGCTCATGAGGGAACAGTGCTTTGTGTGCCTGCTCCCAAACCTCACACCACCTTAAAGATGCAGCCTCGTCACCCCAAAACAGAACATATTTTCATGCTTCAAGACACACTAGCGATAAATATTGACGGAAAAATGGGATGGAGAAGCATGACGTGCATACAGTTATCACTTTTTTTCCGCCTTCTTGTATATTGTATCCCGCAGCACACGCAGCGGAGTGCCGTGCGCCACGCTCCCTCATCCAACTTTATTTACATATTTAAACACGGGCGGGTTGTATCGATGCCTCTGATCCCCAGGCGGCGGCACTTTCCTCCAGCTATGTGCTCTACGATGTCAAGTTCCTTGACTGATATTCAGTATTGCCACGAGCAAACGGGAGCTTCCATAATTCAGTGGTTATCAAATTTGGCCATTCCTATGCTTACAGGAGAGGGACCATCCGCGAGAAGAGAACTGGGGGAGGGGAGGCCGTGGGAGGCCGTGAGGTGTGGTGCGGAGTGAGTTAGGGGCTCGGGAAGGAGAAGCGGGTGGAAGCGATGGCATGGGTGCTTCTATCAGGCCATCAACCTTAGAATATAGGTGCCAGGAAAAACAGGTGTTACTCGTATCCTTTCATCACGAAATATCCTGTAAGGCAGCAAGCTTGAAGGGGCTGTGGTGAGCATGACATACTACTAAGGTGTCTCAGTGTCACCACTGATCAAGTATGTTAATAGTAACTCTCGATGGACGACAGATACGATGGAACGCGAAAAAAGAGTACATAGCATAAAATAGGAAATCATGTGCCACCAACCATGCGATCATTAAGTTGAAATGTTCCAGGGGAAACATTACAGCAGTTCGAGGGGTCCACAAATAACATATGCAGATTAATATTAACATTTGCAGTTTGTCTAATGTAGGATATAAAACAACACATTCAATGGCCAGTGCAGGAAGCTGCGGGTGGTGTTTAGGCTTCTCAGGCTCACGTACACACACCAGTGTAAGCCTCGCCTGGCATAATGTGATCTCATATGGGTAAGTAAGAGCAATACATTCAGAGCACGAACGTAACTTTCTGAGAGGATCGCCATCAGCTTAGTCCAAAGCGACTATTAACCTGTCAGTTGGCCGGGAGATCAGCCTCCGGTAAGGCGAATGAATACACGTGTGCAAATACTCGTGTTCCTCGCTGGATGCTGGCACGCACGGTGACTAGCCAGGGTTCAGCGAGTGCTGAGACGAGTATTTTCCGTGAAGGTAACAGAAACGTGAAGGCCACATCACGTGGCCCCACGTGGCGTCGGTAGTTTCGGCTGCGAGACGGCCGAGACGTGAGCCAGCAGGTGGACCCAAGGGAGTGTCTATTACTCCAGGCATGTATTCAGAAGAGCGGGGCTTCGCGAGGCAACAGGGATGCTGGCAGCCAGGCTTCCCACACCATGTTGTTGGGTACACACACACACACACACACACACACACACACACACACACACACACACAAACACACACACACACACACACACACACACACACACACACACACACACACACACACACACACACATGCACAGCCGCCCTCTCCTCCCCACACACAACCCAATTCACTCAACCTTCACGTCACTGACAACCAATACAAGTCACGCTGCACCAAAGTCGTCTCTCATGGAGGCCACGCACGCAATATTCAGGACATGAAAGAGCCCCGCGGCATCTTGGGTCAAGGGATGGAGGCCAAACAACCCACTTGGTCCCACAGCAGCCTGGTTCAGTCAACACACAGGGAACAAGGCTTGCCATGCACCACAGCAGACTGGCCCGACGCAGAATGAGGTTTTGTATCAGCTTTGAGGCGCCTTCATACTGTATTTCAGGGGCTTCCGGGAAGAGGAAAGTGAGGTGTAGTATTAGGTGACGCCAGAGGAAAAGGAAAAGGAGTGAGGGCAAAAGGTAAAGCATTAATGGGCTGACAAGGGGTGGTGATAAAGAACGACGATGACAGGAAAAGGAAGGTGGTGGCGTTGGTGTTAGTGGTGGTGATGGTGAGTGTTACGGGGTACTGAAGATGATAGGGAAGAGATGTGTGAGTAATGGATTTTATCTTTGCAGGAACCGAAGCACAAAGATACATAGCGGCCCGGCACTGAAGGCAGCATATAACTTTTTCAAGCGACGCCTTAGCCCTAGAACATTTACACTGTGGCCGAGTAAGGTAAACACTTAAGTGGGGTAAAACATAAGCCTATTTGGGAAAATAAGAATAATCAGTTATCAAAATTTATCAAATCTGAAAAAAAAAATGCATGACAAATATAACGTCTGTACTTCCATATTTTTTTACAGCTTTAATTACTTTTAACAAAATCTGAATGCTTTAGGGAGACCCAAATATATTCACACCACGCTAAGATTTACTATATGACTACTACAAAAATTCGAGCTATAGATATATTTAAAGCTGAAGATGTTGAGCGTTGAGACACACACACCCACGTCATAGGGGCTTCAGCTGTGGGAGCGGCAGTCTCCTGACACCAATCGGAACTGTACGGGACACAAAAAAGGGGTATATTATTAAAGGTAAAAAAAAAAAATCGTAATAAACATTGAAAGAAATTTTTTAACGCTGTCTATGGACATGAAATTATTAGAGATCATTAAGGTTATGGCTTGGGAGGCAAAATATGCCAATTAATTAACAATACTTTATTTTTTTTGTGAAACTAAAAAGAAATACGATGTGATAGAATTTTATTAGTATTATTTACCTCTGTAAATAAACACGAAGTGATCGATTCTAAAGTACTTACCTACAATGTCCTGTGCAGCCCATATTGAGAGGCTTGATGAGGCGAGGCACACAGGGCAGCGACAGACGTAGCGCCTGTGCCGTGTCTTTTCTCATAGGTCCTCTGAGACGGTAAGCACCGCACCGTGGGATCTCTGTTGTATGCCGCCACTGGCAGGTGGTGAGACGTTGCAAACGGCGAGACTGACTGTCTTGAGAGCTCTTGATTGATAGTGTTGAGTGTCTGCTGTCCTATGGCCTGATTATGACCATGGTTAATTCCATCGAATGAGTTTGGTAGTTATCGTACCACATTCTCTCCTGCTTTTCTCTCATCACTCACGCATATTTGTACGTAAACAATGTCGTTTTCACGTACTCCCTTCCCACACCCATCCACGAGTGTACGAGCGACACAACACTACCTTCCAATACAACACCAACAAAGAGTTGAATTTACAGAGGACACCATCACATCAGCGACAAGACAAAAGATTTATATATATATATATATATATATATATATATATATATATATATATATATATATATATATATATATATATATATATATATATATATATATATATATTCCACGTAAGTCTTCAACATTTAAGAACAACCTTTCAAGACAAGATTCCGTGGAGTTTTCCTTATCCTTAGAAGACACTCTTTTTCAGGGAGAGGAGTACATCACGAGGTCGTGAAGTAAGTGGACTAAAAGACTTGCGGTTACATTTTAAGTGTAACCCGAAGAACATGTCCAAAGGAATGAAATCGCTACATAACAATCGCGAGAGATATAACAATACCTTTCATGAGGACGGGTTTCACCGGCGGCTGTTGATTCGAGGAAGTGGGTAGAGGAGTGTTTTGTACTCTGAAAGGAGACAAGAAAAAAAAATCAAAATGTGAAAAGCTAAACGAAGAATCACGGAGTTCGTCAATAACATAATCATTTCATGTGGAAAGTATATTTAAATCTAGTGAAAAAATAATTAGTTCTCCCTCTGTTGGTATTTTATTTGTATGAGCATACAAACTACAAGCATTTCTTTGCCATATTTTCAGTGTGTGTGTGTGTGTGTGTGTGTGTGTGTGTGTGTGTGTGTGTGTGTGTGTGTGTGTACAGTTCTCCGCCCATCCTTTCATAACGCAAGGCTCGTGTGACGCTTTATATTGGGAGGGCACAACGACCAGTCAGGGAAGAATACTGGCAACATTCGTCAGATCCAGAACAGAGCAAGTGTTGTGACTTGACCGAGAGCAATTTGAAGTCTGAAAAAAACGTCAACCACCCCACCTGTCCAAGTGCACCGCCGAATATTCAGTAGCTTTGACTTGCACGTTTCCGTCTCCCGGAAGCAGCATACTTACACGCCCTCCTGGAGCGTCGGCATCCGCCCTGCGACGGCGGCAACGTTTTGTATTGGCAAACGAAGCTCCGAGCGCTGCCTTGTTGAACACTTTCTAGCGCTGCGTAGGGTTGGTTGGCTGGGTTCACAGTGAAAACCTCCCAGCGCAATATTCTTGTCGCATTACTCACATTCCAGCGAGTGTGGAGGGTAAAGGAAAATTAATTTATGAGCAAAAACCAGCACTGCTTTCATTGTGTGTAACTGAGGCACGTGGAACGCTTCGTATTATTAACAATAGTGAGGAGACTAAAGGTCATTCACATCTTTCGTGCTTCTCCTACCGACCATACATCCTAAATATATAAAAATTCCTATACACGGGGTTGTTTCCTTGTGGTTAATAGTTCTGTCATAACGCTATCGGTTGGAGTTGGAGGCAAGATTTTAGTGTGACGTCTTCACACAGACAGGGGTGGCTTTCCGCTGTACTAAGACAAACAATCGAGATGGTACTCATGCTTGTGATGGTCAACAATGTGTTTTACTTGCCTCACTACGTCACACCAAACTAATTCATTGGCCTTACTTCTAGGACCTAATTTTAGGGACAAGACAAATTTAAAGTGTTGGTGGGGCCTTCATGCCGGTGTTCAACAAGATATATACGCTACAAGTTTGATTTTCCAGTCCCTAACTCACTACAATTTAGTTTACATTGAGCCATGGAAAAGAAAAATAAAGAATATCACCAAACCGACGCCATGGGCAGTTTGGGCATCTATTTTTTTTTCTTCAAAATTGACGAACAGCCCAGAATGAGGTAATTCTAACTAGACGAGACTTGCGCCTGGCCGTGAGGCTGCTCCGATCGGTCACCAGATGACTGAGGCACGCGAGTGACGCTGCACGTGCGGCAGTGTGGCATGCGTGAGATCACAGACTTAGGAGTAAACTGAGATATATCACTGAGCATATCAAAGAGTTTCTCCTTTTGAACTTAGAATATACATAAAACTCTGTAATGCCGTTTGTTGACTCTCTT
Organism: Eriocheir sinensis; assembly: GCF_024679095.1. Classification (NCBI taxonomy): domain Eukaryota; kingdom Metazoa; phylum Arthropoda; class Malacostraca; order Decapoda; family Varunidae; genus Eriocheir; species Eriocheir sinensis. The sequence goes on from NC_066518.1 coordinate 5,705,244, forward strand.
CTTCTTACATTTGAGAGGATCTGCTCGACCTTGCCAGTCGTCAGTAAATGTAAAGCTGAACATTGCCGGGAGCCTCATCACAACTTGGTGCCTTGGACTGGGAGGAAAAGTCATTGGCGTAGCAATAATGTGAACTCACTTTATGTTTTCTATGTATGGGAAAGAATAATAAATACGAGCGCTAAGCGACAACCTAACTTTTGAGCCGCATAGTCCAACTTTTTTTTATACAGAGGTAAAACATCGAAAAACTTTTATTGCAGGAAAGAGAAAGAAAAAGAGAACAATGGCGTCGAGAGGAAAAGGAACAGGTCGGTCATTAATGGCGGGCGGCGGTGTGGCAGCAGGGGGAGGAAGGGGAGCAAGGCGTTGTTAGATTGACACGTCTGGATCCATTCTCGCATGCCATGAATTTCAATGACCTGCGGAGGCTCACGTGTATGGTAATGGCAGACTTTTCCCCGCGCGGCGCCGCTGAAATGGACCAACGTGAGGTGAACCTGAGCCGCGGGTGACGATTCTTTACGTTCTCTTTTTCCGTAAACAAAAAAATTTCCGGGGACTCCAAACAGCGAGTAAATCTTATAATACTCATAGAAAAAAATTTGTTTACGTTTGCCATGAATATTTTTACTAAACAAGTTTTCAGCTAAACTCGGGCAATGATAAAACCTCAGCTCAGCAATTCCGGCTTCGGGGTTCCGGCTCATATCAATCTCATGTGCTCCGGAAGTGGCTCCGGAAGACGTTCATAGGCAAAGTTGGAGCTCACGGCGGAAATTTACATCTACCAGGATCTCGCAATTTTTCGAATCCTCTATCGCTGCACACACACATACACACACACACACACACACACACACACACACACAGAGAGAGAGAGAGAGAGAGAGAGAGAGAGAGAGAGAGAGAGAGAGAGAGAGAGAGAGAGAGAGAGAGAGAGAGAGAATGTGTGTGTGTGTGTGTGTGTGTGTGTGTGTGTGTGTGTGTGTGTGTGTGTGTGTGTGTGTGTGTGTGTGTGTTAACCTTTGTCCTTTGAATAGATGCTGTTAGGTATAGTTTGTACTTGGCTTCAGTCTTACAACACTGATTGCTGTCGCATAAGCAAAAGTGCTTATTTTGTCAAAATTATAATAGTTTTGTGTTTTATAAAGCTTTCTTTCCTTTTAGTTGTCGTACTTTACAAAGTGAAAACTTCATTTTTTTTCTGTTTATTACAGAGGAGCCCAAACTATTTAATTATTTTGTTAACTCTCAAACTCTGTGACTCATTTTCCTCGCCTGTTTTCTGCCTTCAAAGAACTTTGAATTCGACCTAGACAATACTTTTTACAATACTATCAAAGCATAGTACAATGAAATTATGTATAAAAAATTTATGACAGTTCTTGCATGAGATATATTTTTTTTTATCTGTAAATCTGTTGCTTGATATTGAAAAAAAACATGAATTAAAACATTCGCCCTGCGGTGTCATTAACTATAATCGTATAGGTTTCCTTTTCCTTAGGAGAAGGCTGGTAGTGACTGAAAACAGGTGAACGTGTAATTCAAATAATAGAAGGGCTTTTTTTTTTCTCGGAGTGATTTTAGTGACTGTACCCAGCAAACGTGTAGCTAAAGGGTAAGAAGTAGACTAAATATACTCTGTGGGATTTTGGTGACTGAAGACTTGTACCTGTGAAATGTCAATTCAAAGATAAGAATGTAGGACATTTGACCTTTATAGACTCAATAAAGAGTGACCGGGTACTATTAATTATTGATTTTAGCGGCATGTTAATCTGCTACCGACAAAATGTAGTGACACAACTTTGTCCCACGAAGGTCTTAATATCACGGCAGTGGCCTTCCGAGCACTCTCGCCCTGGTTTGCATGCACCAAATAAACACCACAATACTTCCCAGCCGCATATTTCCTCCTACGCAGATTCACATTCACGTAAAAAATATCAGGTTATATTTATGGAACCTTTTGAATGAAAAAATATTACTGCAGATTTTCCAGGTTAATAAACACGCACTGGGAGGAACGTTTTTTCTCCATCCCCGTAGTTGGCCGCTCCAAGACCTCTACAAAAAAGAGAAACATGAATACGTTAATAGACCACCGGACCTAAAAGGCTGCGTGTAAGTCGGGCCCGCCAAACCAAGTGGCGGAACACACACACACACACACACACACACACACACACACACACACACACACACACACACACACACATATACTTTTATGATATAATTTATACTGATATTTGATATGTTTATTGGCCTTTTTTCTACATAAAAAAAAAATGATAATAACCATTGATCTAGGGCTCTAACACGAATCAGCTTTACAAATATTGTTAACAAGTTCTACATGTAAAGCAAGCCTACACCTAAAATAAATTTTAAACATAGTACAGCTGATAGTAACACCACTACTACTACTATTACTACTACCACTACTACTAAATAATAATAATAATAATAATAATAATAATAATAATAATAATAATAATAATAATAATAATAATAATAATAATAATAATAATAATAATAATAATAATAATAATAATAATAATAATAATAATAATAAAAATAAAAAAATAAAAATAATAATAATAATAATAATAATAATAATAATAATAATAATAATAATAGTAATAATAATAACAGTAATAATAATAATAAATAAAAATAACAATAATAATAATAGTACTAATAATAAGTAATAATAATAACAATAACACTAATAATAACAATAATTATAATAATAATAATAATAATAATAATAATAATAATAATAATAATAATAATAATAATAATAATAATAATAATAATAATAATAATAATAATAATAATAATAATAATAATAATAATAATAATAAAATAAAAAAATAAAAATAATAATAATAATAATAATAATAATAATAATAATAATAATAATAATAATAATAATAATAATAATAATAATAATAATAATAATAATAATAATAATAATAAAAATAATAATTAAATTATAATAATAATAATAATAATAATAATAATAATAATAATAATAATAATAATAATAATAATAATAATAATAATAATAATAATAATAATAATGATAATTATAGTAATAATCATAATAATGAAAATCATATTAGTAATAATAATAATAATAATAATAATAAGAAGAAGAAGAAGAAGCAGAATGATAACAATAATAATGATAATGATAATAATAATAATGATAATGATATGATAATAATAATAATAATAATAATAATAATAATATTAATAATAATAATAATAATAATAATAATAATAATAATAATAATAATAATAATAATAATAATAATAATAATAATAATAATAATAATAATAATAACAATAATAATAATAATAATAATAATAATAATAATAATAATAATAATAATAATAATAATAATAATAATAATAATAATAATAATAATAATAATAATAATAATAATAACAATAATAATAGTAATAATAATAATAACGAAAGTAATGAATAGTATACATATCATTTAAACTGACAAAGCGCGATAGCAGTTATGTAGTCAATATTTTAAAAATTCGAAACAAATATACAAAAAAAATACAAAAATATAATTAATTTGGGTAATAACATCCTTTTTCTTCTTTGAACTTCCTCTTCAAAGAGCTGTGTGATACAGAGTTCTTCGCATCGTGGCCCAGCTGCCTCCAGTGCCTGTTTCCTCTAATTATAAGACTTGTTCATGAGTGATTTTGCAGAATATAATAATGAGAACATTAAATATTGTTCTCTTGCATAATTAGTCCCTCCGTGGTGTAGAGGATAGCGAGCGCCTAGCCACAAATACGAGGGACCCGTTTTGCTCCTGGTCCCAGGCAATCGGCAAGCAACCCACCTGGCTGTTCATCCTCCCGTTCGGAATGCCCGATGAATAAATAAATGTGACAACCTGAAGAAAATAAGCTGTGGTAGCCCGGGAGTCACACTTACCCTGTGTCGCGGGTGTGTGGGTTCTTACCCACCACAGGCCACGCACAGACGCTACGCACAATATAACGTTGGCCCACAACTTTTCCGTTACCAGTTCTTGTGTGCCATGAGATGCAGCTGTTGTGTATGCTTTGAATAATAGCAAACACATACAAACTTGTCTGAAGATGTATTATGTCTGGGTTTTAATAACTTGTAGTCTAAAGAGAGTGGGTGTGTGCCGGGAAAATTTTGTTTTTTGCTTATTAAACCAGTCCCCTCATAATTAGGTTGGTGTAATCACTCCCCCCCCCCAAAAAAAAAGGCTTCGTGTAATATCAGGGATGCATATTAGCACAATATCGGACCTGAAATTGACCCTTGTCGTTCTCCGTACCTGCCTATAATAATAAATAAGTGGTGCGGTGCTGTACACTGAATTACTTTTTTATGGCTCAAGTTCGTTGGCTGTACTCTCTCTCTCTCGAGCGCGCGCACACACACACACACACACACACACACACACACATCACTGAATCTTTTACTTGAAACGGTCTATCTTTTACCACTCTTCCACTAATTGCAATTAGCACGATAGCTTTGTCACCTTCACTTTTGAAAAAAATATGTTATATAATTACTGAATCCTCCCACGCCTCGTGCTCGTGTTCTCATTATTTTTTTTTTAATTATTCGCCTACGAGAATGGCATTAATGGTTTTGTCGTCATCAGGCTGACTATCTGTCCTCTGACTGTCCTTTACCTTACTGAAATTAGCTACGCATCTACGGACCCAGGCTCGATCCCAGTAACAGGCAGTTAGCGACATGCTCACACAGCTATTCATCCTTCCTTTCGGGCCGGTCGATAAATGGATATCTGGAGAAACCAGGATAAGTTAGGGTGTAGGAACCTGAATGTCTAAGTAGTTGCCCTGTGTCTCGAGGTAAGTAGGTTCTTGCCCCTACGGGCTCAGTGGCTAATGAGACTAAGGTGAGCACCGGGGCCACCTATAGATTAGTGTATGCTCCAAATTATACATTTACCTATAAAGAGTTTGAAGCATATGATTCCCATTAAATAGGTTTAGACACCAGAGTGTAAAACTGTGTAGATATAAAGTCGCTGGTTACAACGGACAATTAATGTTAAAACTTCTCTCTTCAGCTCCCCAACACCAAAATGTGTGGCGGGCGAACACCTTTGTCTAGGAACTCGATAATGTCACCAGGAAGGCAGTCAATGAAGAAATTCTCCCTAAGAGAAAAGATGATCCTGAGGGTCACGCTGCAGGTGACGGTAATTTTCACGGAGGAGAGGTTTATCGCGCCCAAGGCAGCGTTGCGCGGGACGGAGCTGCCAATATAGCGGCGGCCCTTCGAGGATCCCCCAAAGGCGCCCCGGGGATAATCAGCGACTTATCAATCTCTTATGTCTGTCTTACGCCAGTGAAAGGTGCGTATGCGACTCCTTAGGCAAGTAGCTGCTGGGCGCTGCGAGTGCACATGTCACTGTAATGAAGCACCGCTGCATGATACGCGGCCTTAGCAGCCTTTCTCGAGCACTCTTATATTCCCACGGCTATAGGTTTATCTGCTTTTAATAACTAAGATTATTGAAAGTGAGGAGAGTTCAACTTTTGGAAAGGTTTGTTTAAAGAGCTAACTTTAAACAACATGCGCTGCCAATATATAGATAGGGAGTTCCCACGCTTGAGATATTCAATGCGAGCGGTGGACGGAAAACTTGGCAGAGGGACAAAAGTTGGGAACGGGCCGTGGACGGAAAGTGAGGACGAAGAAATAAATGTTTTCGACAACTTGGTCCTATCTTCGGGCAGAGTAGTTTTACAGGCGAGCGCCGTCCCGTCGGACCCATAACAGACCCACACGAGTATATCACGAGTTTCATTTACTATTTCTAAAGTAACTAAAATATTTTCATTATCATTATTATCATCTTCATTGTTAGCACTGAAAACACAAAACTTTTAAAATAAAACTGTAAAGAGGATGAGCCTCGAGGTAGAAGATATTTCTTTCAGTGGACATCAAGATTAGTATGATGACAGTGTACATGGCGACAATATTGAATAACATCGTGTGTGTGTGTGTGTGTGTGTGTGTGTGTGTGTGTGTGTGTGTGTGTGTACCAGACCTCACGAGACGCACAAAGATTATCAGTTTTCAGTACTCTGAAAATGATTATGGAACATATGTTACAAATATATAAACACAAATTACTACCCTTCATCTCTTATGATAGACGCTTCCTCCGTTTCACCTTATACAGGGAGTTCTAAAAAAGGAGCTGTGAATCCCTATACATCTCCCCGATACTTTTAATTATGTATATATCGGTTCTTTCGAAGACCTTCAACCACTGTTTAGCTGTTATATTTTTCTATGATGGCCTTCCATACTGGGCAGGGAGTGCGGTGAGCGGTGACACTAAAGGATTCCCAGGGTCGGAGGTGCCTATGTGGTCCTCAGGGTGTGATTGGGAATTCCAAGGATCATGCTTTGCCAAAAACAAGGCGAAACTCTCTCTCTCTCTCTCTCTCTCTCTCTCTCTCTCTCTCTCTCTCTCTCTCTCTCTCTCTCTCTCTCTCTCTCTCTCTCTCTCTCTCTCTCTCTCTCTCTCTCTCTCTCTCTCTCTCTCTCTCTCTCTTAATACTTTTCCCTATTTATGGCGCTGTGAGAAGGTAAGCTGATAAATCCATGTTAAGGAGCGTTGTGATGAATGTGAGTTTACCGAAAGAAATATGACTTGGTTTATGAAGTGTTGTTGTTGTTGTTGTTGTTGTTGTTGATGATGTTGCTGTTGATGTTGTTGTTTCTTCTGTTGCTACTCTTGCTGTTGTTTCTATTCCCATTGTTCTTCTTTGTCTTATTTTTTTGTGTTCCATTTTTACTACTGTTGTCGTTGTTGTTGTTGTTGTTGTTGTCGTTGTTGTTGTTGTTGTTGTTGTTGTTGTTGTTGTTGTTGTTGTTGTTGTTGTTGTTGTTGCCTGTGCTGCTACACTTGCTATTATTTGTATTTCTACTGCTCTTCTTTGTCTTATTCTTGTTTTCCGTTACTACTGTTCTTGCTGCTGTTGTTGTTGTTGTTGTTGTTGTTGTGACCGTCCCCTCCCCCTGCCTTCCGTCACCTCTTTCTTATCTCTTTGTTGCCGCCACTCGTAAACCAGGAAGGTTACGTCTCCTCACTCCCACTCTGAGAAAGGTTCCATCAATCACCTACTACCGTTCCTTCCTCGTGTTTGCTTTACCCATTCTTCTCCTCGTCCTCGTCATTAGCGTTACTCTCCTCCTCTTTCTCAGCTCTTTTTTTTCCTTCATCCTCCTCTCCAGTTTATGCAATGGCCTGTTTTTTGTTTTGTTTTTCTCTCTCTGGCGGCCCTTGTCCCTTCGTTATCACATTTCTTTAAACTGAGCTGGCCCAGTTATTAGCCTACGACCACCACCTCTTGACCACCACCACTACCACTACCACCTCCTATTCCATCACCACCACCATCACCACAACTTCAATTATGGCGGACACGAGCAGGACAACAAAACACTCGAGAGCAACACAACTGCCAGGCAAAAAAAAATTAAAAACTTCCTGCTACGGATAATTTTTGTCGCTTCAGATAATTCCGCGAACACTGTCTATCGTCAAAGCAATCACGCAAGGCGACCTGAACAAAAATACATAAATAAATAAAAAGAATAATGGCAAGCTCGGCATACAAGGACGTTTTGCTCTATTTTTTCCAAGTTCCTTATCTCCCAACACATGTCGGGTACACGGAGAACGCGGGTTGGTTCACTCACTATATCATACATACATTGTCTCCTTGGCCAGAAGCTATAAAAAAACATTCCACTCGCCTTTTCAACACGACCCGGCACCTCACGCTCTCTTTGTCCGCGCTGTCGGCTATTCCACCGTGTTTTATGGCAGAAGTCAAGCCCAGTGATCTTCAAGTATCCTGAGCGTGTGAGATCCGACGAGCGGCCCGGCTAGCGGTGCTCCACCTTTACAGGGCCCTTTGATCCACCGTATCCAAGGCACGCCAGGGACCCTCTCACCTGGGCGCTGCATCAGGTGTTTTCCATGGTGGAGCAGACCCGGTCGGCTCAGCGCGCACCATAACCCTCCTTGGTTCAGCTGATGGAGAAGGGAGAGGCAAGAGGCCGGGATACAAACGAGGAAATTTAGCTCTGATTGGAAAACGAAAGGATGTCGTGATTCACTTCCCGGCCTGAGTAATACGTCGCGGCGAGAACTTGATCACAGCCCCTCTAACACCCGCCTCAGTAATGAAGGCTCCCAAAGGCTCCTCCGGGTTCAGCCATCCGAGAAAACTGCATTTCCGCGAGACGTGGAACTGTACAATCATGCTGAATGTCGGGCTCAAGGGCTGACTGGTGTTGCGTGCGTCTAATATCCTGCAGAGTGAGCGACTGTCAGGGGGTGGAGGTTCGCTTCGACCTGCTGCGAGCTGTCACAAGTTATATTTATTTTATTCATGCAACAACAACAAGAAAAAAAGACAAAATTACGCACTGGCTTTGTCGCCATCACGTGTTTTGATAACGATTCCACATGCAACCGTTGGCTACCTCTCCGTGTTGTTGTTTTTGTTTGTGTGTGTGAGAGAGAGAGAGAGAGAGAGAGAGAGAGAGAGAGAGAGAGAGAGAGAGAGAGAGAGAGAGAGAGAGAGAGAGAGAGAGAGAGAGAGAGAGAGAGAGAGAGAGAGAGAGAGAGAGAGAGAGAGAGAGAGAGAGAGAGAGAGAGAGAGAGAGAGAGAGAGAGAGAGAGAGAGAGAGAGAGAGAGAGAGAGTTGTTGACAGACAGACGGATAGACAGACAGACAAAAAAAAAAAAAAGCCAGAAAGACAGACCAGAGGGAGAGGATGGAAAGGGTTTTGGTGGGTGAAGGAAAGGTAGGAGGGCGCGCAGGACAGCACCGGCTCCAATCATTGACGGCACGCTCTGGCACTCATGGGGGACCGAGTTTTTTGGTCCTCTCGTGTTAGCAGGAAGACATATGTTTGTACCTTCCGCACTTGTGGCGTTACATGGTTTGTGAGGCGAGGCAAGCGAGACCAGAATTATATATACACAGTTTTTAATCATTTCTTTCTTTCCGTCCACGTGCTGAGCGGCGGGATGTAATTAATTTCGTTGATTAGTACGCTGCAGGTAATATCTTCATAATTGTTATTATTATTATTATTATTATTATTACCACCATCATTATTTTCATTCTCCGTCTTCATCTTATTATTATTATTCTCATTATTGCTATTGTTGCTGTTATTGCTACTAATGTTGTTTAAGTTGTTTCTGTTGCTGTTGCGTTTCATCCTACCTGTATTTTTTTCTTATAATCATTTTCATTATAATCATTATTATTATTATTATTATTATTATTATTATTATTATTATTATTATTATTATTATTATTATTATTATTATTATTATTATTATCATCTTTATGATGATGATGATGATGATTAATATCATCCTAATGATTTTTATATATCATTCATATAAAATTACTAGTATTGTTGTTTTCTTATTATAACTATTGTCATTACTGTTCTTGATTTTATTGATTTATTATCATTCCTATCGTTATTATTATTATTATTATTATTATTATTATTATTATTATTATTATTATTATTATTATTATTATTATTATTATTATCATCATCATCATTATAAGGACATTTCCGACCATGTTGAGTGAAGGAGGAGGAAGGAAACACGGGTGTGTTGGAGATGAGTTTATTCCCGACTTGTTTCGCTTTTGCCTCTTCAGGTGAGCTGAAGTGGCTCAGATGTCATTCTGCTATATATAGAACACACGAGACGCCCCGCTCGCTGCTCAGAGACAAGGTCGGGAGGTCAGGTCAAGCCTCCCGTGCCAGCCAGGGGAAGATGGGCAGAGGGGCGTGACCTGACCTTTGACCTTGTCCTATATATATCGGAATGACACCTGAGCCACCTCAGTTCCCCTGCAGGAGCGAAAGCGAAACTAGTCGGGAATAAACTCATCTCCAACACACCCGTGTTTCCTTCCTCCTCCTTCACATTATTATTATTATTATTATCATTATTATTATTATTATTATTATTATTATTATTATTATTATTATAGCAGTCATAATATTTGTTGAGTTATAATTTAGAATTTTATTTATATTATTATCACCAATTTTATCATTATTTTTGTTGAATTACATGAATAAAATTACTGTGATTAATAAATATTGCAACCAATTATGTGATCCCGCTGTCAGAATTACAGACAATGTTCTCTAATTACGGAGCTTGATTGGAGTGTTACGATGTTACGTGCTACTGTTGCCATCACCGGAACACTCCCACAATGCCGACAGATGGAAAGCTTTTACCATTACTCTTGTCAATCTACACACGTCACTGCCACCATTCTCTGAGTACGTACTGGCCATAATACTAATGCTAAACTGCCATACACTCAAAGGTGATGAATAGTTATTGATACTGTTATTGGAAGCGCGGATGCCGCACTCAGAGCTTGACTGATGTAGTTCTAGATGCTCTTGCTTAGCCGGACCTGAGATGGGAACGGTCAGCCCACGCCTTTATTTTGTGTTCCTTGGGTTATTTGGTCCTTATCGACGCTTGATTGTTACTGTCGCATTACCGTTAATTTATTTCTTGCCAAGTTAGTGATACTCTTAAAGGTTCCCGAGTATACAGCGTACAGTGGGTTGTCAGAGAACACCAGTAACTTCTTAAATAAAAAAAGAACATAAAACTGCTTAATTCCTTCTGTCTCATTATCGTTAACTTGCCCGTCGCCAAGTTAGTGATGTTATTAAAGCTTTGAGAGTAGATGGGCTGTTGCGGGTTGTCAGAGAACATCACTAACACCTTGAAATAAAAGAAAGAACAAAAAAATCGCTTGACTGCTACTGTCACATTATCGTCAACCTGTCTGCGTGCTGCCAAGTCAGTGATGCTCTTAAGGTTTCCAGAATAGACGGGTTGCAGCGGGTTCTCAGAGAATACTAGTGACACCTTGAAAAAAAAATCGCTTGGTTGTTACTGTCACATTATCGTTAACCTGTCTGTCGTCAAGTTAGTGATGCTATGAAACCTTCCAGAGTAGACGGAGTGCCGCGGATTATCAGAGAACACAGTGACGCCTTCAAATAAAAGAAAGACCCCCAAAATTACGAAGATAAATGACATCCTTCCCCTGAGAATAAAAAACACACACAAAAAACACCACTTAGTAGGTTGCAATCAGCGTCAGACGGGACAAAAAAACGGTTACATGTTCCTCGCCCTCTCAACGCGTTAGTCTGTTTCCCTGAGGACACAGAGACACTGATGTTTACAAGTACGTGTGCCTGTGTGTCGCCTTTGTTACCCGCAGTCAACAAAAACGTCACGGGGAGGGAGGGATAAATGTGGCGAGGAAGGGAGAGAGGCAGGACACAGAAGGCAAATACTTGGAAAGAGGGAAAATCTCGCTGATATGATGGTGCGCGAGAGAGATGGGACTCGACCTCTAAAAATATCCCACCGACGAGGAGGACGAAGCGGGAGACAGAAGGGGAAGGGGATGGACAGATGGGCGGTGCTGCAAAGAGTGAAGATAGGAGGAGGAGGAGGAGGAGGAGGAGGAGAAGAAGGAGGAGCAGGAACAAGAGAGATGTGTGTGTAGCAATGAAACGGACGGGTGGGAGTTCGGGATGCAGGAAGGGAGAAGACAGAGAGGGAAGCAGGAAAAAGAGACAGATGGATTAGGGAGCAAAAGAGGAAAGGAAAGAGTAAGAGGAACCAAAAATAAGGACGCAAAAGAAAAGTATAAAAGCTGAATAGGGTATAGAAGGAAAACTGGGTGATTGAGATGGATGGCTACCTGATGGATGAGGGCCAGAAAATAGATTAGGAAGAGTAAAGTTAAAAAAAAAATAATACGAGGAAAAGTTTAATGTCAATGTTAACTCGCATTAAAACGTTTGCATTGTTTTCTTCAGCGGGCGAAAACATATCAGAAGAACGTGACAACAGCCTAATGGAATAACGCTGCTGACGGATGTGTTGCCATTTTTTTTAGCATCGTCATGTCAAGCGTCCGGACATTAATCAGCAGCTGCGATAAACTTCCCTAAACAACAGCGACGTAAATCACCAGCTGCGATAAACTTCCCTAAACAACAGCGACGTAAATCACCAGCTGCGATAAACTTCCCTAAACAATAGCGACGTAAATCACCAGCTGCGATAAACTTCCCTAAACAACAGCGACGTAAATCACCAGCTGCGATAAACTTCCCTAAACAACAGCGAAGTTAATCACCAGCTGCGATAAACTTCCCTAGACAACGAGCAACAACAATATCAGCACCACAAAACGCCATCAAAGAGAGAAACAAGCCATGAAAAAAAAAAAAAAAACACCAACAACATTAACATCAACTATTCGCCACGTTGACTATTTTCACGATTTTCCGGTACAGCAAGAAGTCTCTGGCTGCCCGTTGCTTTGTGTATATTCCCATTCTCTCTCTCTCTCTCTCTCTCTCTCTCTCTCTCTCTCTCTCTCTCTCTCTCTCTCTCTCTCTCTCTCTCTCTCTCTCTCAAGGTGTGTGTGTGTGTGTGTGTGTGTGTGTGTGTGTACAATCATCTATTCCTGCATGTGTTGGGGCGCGTGCGCAGGTGTGTCATGCTCTGCTCACCTGTCAATAGGGCAAGATAGCCTCAATTACAGGTAAAGTAAATATTTAGCGAGCGAATCAACTCTCTCCGCCCAGCCGGCCCCTTAAATCACCTTCACAAGCACTCTTAAAAATAAGCGTTTCCGGCGGCTGCAGGGAAGCGGGGGGTGGGGGGCTAATTTAATCGAGTCAGTTTGTAAATATTTGGCTACGACCCGGCGATGCAGCGGCCCGTGGCTCGTCTCGGCGATCCCGCGTCCGCAAAACTTCGATAACCAGACCTCATTACACACGCCAAGTGGCACCGAGGTCGTGTTCAGGGTACGGATAAAATGTCTCTTCCTGCTATTTGCATGCTCCGACTTTTTACTCTCTCTTTTTCATTTCGTTATACTCCGCGTTTTTGTTCGTTCAGTCTTTTCTCTTCCGTTTAAATAACTTTCTATTTTTATTTTTAACTCTCTCGGACTGAGAGAAGGGAAAAGGGTGACACACGCAGCACAGGTGGCGGGGCAGGTGTCAGGCTTGAGGCAGGTGGCAGGTGTGGCAAGAAATCGAATACATAAGAAAAGACACCATAGAAACTTTTTGCCTGTGGTGAGGGTGAAGAGAGAGAGAGGAATGTGAAAGAGGGGAAAGAGCAAAAGAAAAGGAGGAGGAGGAGGAGGAGGAAACATGGAAATGGACTAGCAAGCAGCAGAAAGCCTGTTGGCTCATAACTAGGCTGCCTGCTTTCAGTGATTTAATTAATCCGTTTGCCACAGGAGTGGCTTGAGGGAAGGATTAAAGCACTTGTGTACCTACTCTTGGATACGTTCAGTTCACTCCCGATGCAGCAAAGTGGCGATCAATGCGTTTCTTGAAGGAGTTGATGCTCTCTGCGCTAACCACTTCTGCAGGAAGGCTGTTCCAATGGCGAACAACTCTATTCGAGAAATAACTCCTGCCGATGTCGGTATTGCATCGCTTTGCTTGAATTGTTTTTTCCGTTGTTTCTTGTCCTCAGGTTAGTTTGTAGCGTGAAAAGTTTGAAGTGATCAACATTGCTGAGCTTGTTCAGGAGGAGGAGGAGGAGGAGGAGGAGGAGGAGGAAACACGTAAACATGAAAGATCAGGTAACACATCGCCTGTTTGCTTATAACGTGGCTCCCTGCTTTTGTGATTTAATCAATTCGTGACCTGTGGAAAAGCTTGAAGCATTTGTTGTAATTACGTGCAGGAACGTTCAATTGCCTCATGACGCAACAGAGCAACGTTCAGTGTGACTCTTAATGGATTTCATCCTTTTCACATTAACTATTACATTAATGTTGTTCCAGTGGCGTATGACTCAATATAACTTCCGCCGATGTCTGTATTGCATCGCCCTATTTGACTTGAATCGTTTGAAGGGTTTTTTTCTAGTTCTTGGGTTAGTTTGGAGAGGAAAAATCTTGGAGTGATCGACTTTATTGAGGATGTGAGGGAGGTATTTGCAGATATGTATTGAAGTCTCTCATGGGGAAGAGGTGGACGAGAAGGAGGAGGAGGAGGAGGAGGAGGAGGAAAATTCAGATGTTTTGATGACTATGGGTAATATTTCAATGAGAGAGAGAGAGAGAGAGAGAGAGAGAGAGAGAGAGAGAGAGAGAGAGAGAGAGAGAGAGAGAGAGAGAGAGAGAGAGAGACACACACACACACACACACACACACACACACACACACACACACACACACACACACACACACACAGGTAGCATATCTGGTGATGGCAGGGCCGCCTTTGCCACCGTTCCCGGCAATTTTACCCCTACACCTTTCCATCTCTCTCTCTCTCTCTCTCTCTCTCTCTCTCTCTCTCTCTCTCTCTCTCTCTCTCTCTCACTCTCTCTCTCTCTCTCTCTCTCTCTCTCTCTCTCTCTCTCTCTCTCTCTCTCTCTCTCTCTCTCTCTCTCTCTCTCTCTCTCTCTCTCTCTCTCTCTCTCTGGAGCAACTTTGAATCCCTTGGTGTCTAAGACGTATGACCAACGAAGGCCAATAACTTCGACTGAAGGAAGAACGGAAGAGAGGGAGGTAAAGGAGTGGAGGGAAGGGAGAAGGGAGAGAAAAAGGGCGAAGGATGGGAGGGAAGGGAATAGAGAAAGGAAACAGGGAAAGGTTGGATGAGGAGAAAAGAGGTAAATAAAAGGGGGTAAAGGAGGGAAGCTGAGGGTGAAGGAAAGGGAAGGGAGAAGGGAGTGAAAAGGGCGAAGGATGGGAAGGAAAGGAATAGAGGTAGGTCACTAGGGGGGGGGGTGAGGAAAAAAAAGGTAAATGGAAGGGGGAAGGAGGAGGGAGGCTTGAGGAAGGAGAAGGAAAGGGATGGAACGAAGTCAGAAAAAGAGGAAAGGATGAGAGGGAAGGGAAAGAGGAAGGTCGCTTGGGAGAGGGGTTGAGGAGAAAAAGAGGAAAGGATGAGAGGGAAGGGAAAGAGGAAGGTCGCTTGGGAGAGGGGTTGAGGAGAAAAAGAGGGAAGCATGAGAGGGAAGGGAAAGAGGAAGGTCGCTTGGGAGAGGGGTTGAGGAGAAAAAGAGGGAAGCATGAGAGGGAAGGGAAAGAGGAAGGTCGCTTGGGAGAGGGGTTGAGGAGAAAAAGAGGGAAGCATGAGAGGGAAGGGAAAGAGGAAGGTTACTAGGGGGGGGGGGTGAGGAAAAAAGAGGAAAATAGAAGGGGAAAGGAGGAGGGAGGCTTGAGGGAGAAGGAAATGGATGGGACGAGGAGAGAAAAAGAGGGAAGGGAGAAGAGGAAGGTCACTTGGGAGAGAGGTTAAGGAGAAAAAGAAGAGTATTAAGAGAGGAAAGGAGGGAGGCTTGGTAGAGGAGAAAAGAGAAGAGAGAAGAGAGAAAATAAGGGCGAAGGATGAGAGGGAAATGAATAAGGTCAATAAAGGGGGAGCAATGAGGAAAAAAAGAGGTAAATAATAGGGGGGGAGGAGGAGGGCGGCTTGATAGAGGAGAAGGAAAGAGAAGAGAGAAAATAAGGGCGAAGGATGAGCGGGAAGGAAAGAGAGCAAAGTCACTAGAGGGGGAGGAATGAGGAAAAAAAGAGATAAATAATAGGGGGGGATGAGGAGGAAGGCTTGAGGGGAGAAGGAAACTGGGGAGGAGGGGAGAGGTGCAAGCAATTTGTTGGCGCCAGAGAATTATCACTCAGGAAGAACGGAGAATGAAGGAGGGAGGGAAGGAGGGAGGAAAGGAGGGAGAGGGAAGGAAGGAAAGGCTATGGGTAGAGGGTGAGGGGAAGGGAGGGACAGAAGGTGGAAAAAGACAGAAGGAGGAGGAGGAAAAGAGGCTAGCTTGAGAGGGAAAGGAGGAGGAAAGGAGGAAAAACTGGAGAGAAAGTATAAGTTGAGTGTAGGAGAGAGGAAGGGAGGAAGAAGTGACCGAAGGAGAATAGAGGGAGGAAAAAAACCCAGGAAAGACTGAAAGAGGAAGGAAGGAGGAAGAGAAGGGATGAAATAATAAGAGGATAAAAGGAAGGAAGAGAGAGAGGAAAGGATAAGGGTAGAGAGAAAGGGAGGGAGAGAGGGATTGAGTAAGGGAAAAAGGAAATAATGCAAGAGAGAAAGAGGGAAAAGGGGAGGAAGGAAAGAATATGGAAGGGGAGAAGGGAGAGAAGAAAGAAAGGACACGGGAGGGGAGAGGAAGGGAGAAGACGAAAGGATACGGGCGG
>NC_066518.1:5724109-5731609 GCF_024679095.1 Eriocheir sinensis
ACTTCACGTTAAAAAAATGTAGAGAGACCGTATGAAAACCTTCCTTCCCAGAGTTTTCTCGTCATCGGTAGTGATTGTGTAGTTTAAGTTTATGCCTTTAAAGGTCTCAGGTATATACGTTCTCTATTCTCAAACGTTTCACGGTTTACTCACATACAAGTCTGTCGTAGAAGTTGTAGGTATTTCCATGGGCAGTAAATGAGCCTAGTAATGGTCTGACAACGCTTGTGCTCTGAACGTAAAATTAAACTCATAAGAACCTGACTAATCTGCTTGGTGGCCTCCGGAAATATTCTCTGCGTCACCAACTACAGTCTGTCGTATCTTTAACCTAGTGATAGTTTGGCAAGGCTTCCGAATCATGAACGTAAAAATAAACACGCCTAAGAACCCGACTAATCTTAGTGGGTGTGGAAATATCTGTTACGAGAGCTGAAAGTGTCTGGGAATACGGATCTCTGCGTCACCAACAACCTGTCGTATCTTTAACCTAGTGATAGTTTGGCAAGGCTTCCGAATCATGAACGTAAAAATAAACACGCCCAAGAACCCGATTAATCTTAGTGGGTGTGGAAATATCTGTTATGAAAGCTGAAAGTGTCTGGGAATACGGATCTCTGCGTCACCAACAACCTGTCGTATCTTTAACCTAGTGATAGTTTGGCAATCATGAACGTAAAAATAAACACTCCTAAGAACCCGATTAATCTTAGTGGGAGTGGAAATATCTGTTATGAAAGCTGAAAGTGTCTGGGAATACGGATCTCTGCGCCACCAACAACCTGTCGTATCTTTAACCTAGTGATAGTTTGGCAAGGCTTCCGAATCATGAACGTAAAAATAAACACGCCCAAGAGCCCGACTAATCTTTGTGGGTGTGGAAATATTTGTTATTAGAGCCAAAAGCGTCTGGGAATGTGGGTCTCTGCGTCACCAATTCCGCTTCGTCGTATCATCAAGTTCATCCTTTTATTCTTTCTTTACCTTGGTCATTATCCTCGTTACCTCCTCCCCTTACTGCTGTTGTTACGAGTTTTGGTGTTGCAGTGTTTTTGTGATTTCTTTCTTTCTCACTTCCCTTTTATGAGTCGTCTTGAGTTTCTTTTCTCTTACGCCCTTTCGCCTTCCTTTTACTTCCTACTGTCGTCAGCATCCTCCTTTTATCGCGTTTCTTTCTCGCTTTCTTACATCTCATTTCCCCTTTTTCATACGATCATTCTTCCTTTCTTGTCCCTGTCGTTATTTTTCTTGTATCGCTCCTCCTTATTCTTGTTTCCACGGCATTTTTCTTCCATTCCTTAATTGCCTGTTCTTATACCTCTTCTCTCTTTCATCCTCAGAACCAACTCTATTCGATGTTTTCTCTTTTTTTCCTTCGTTTCTTTTTTTTATTTTTTTTTACTTATGTCCCCCTTCGTGTACAGTCGAGATCGTCCATTTTTATTTCCACTTGATATCTTGCGAGTCTTCCCTCTTTCATCAGCTATAACTGCCCTTCATATTTTTCTTTTATTTTCCTCTTCTTGTCTCGCCAAGTGTCTCATATCTTCACATCTTCTTTTCCGTTCTTTTCTCTCTCTTTTTTTTTTCCAAGTACTTTCGTTACGTTTCTACATATCTTTTTCTTTCGGGCAAAAGTTTGGATATAATTTTACTTTTTATATTTTCAGTTCAAAAGCGCTTCTCTTTTTTTTTCTTTTTTGGCATCATTCGCTTCCCCTCACTTTCCCTCGTGCCATCAACTCCACACTCATGAAAATATATATCTTATTTTATTCTCACCTCCTCTTCATCTCTTCTTTGTGCCTTATGTTTTCGTAATTTCATTTTTTTTTTTTATATATATGTCATTAATCTTTCCAATGTCTCTTTTCCGTTTCACTAACTTATTAATATCATTCTTTCCTTGGTTTGTTTCACGTGCCTCTCCTTCACATCACTTTCCTATTTTCCTATTCCATTGTCCCTTCCCCGCGTTATCATTTTTTCTCCTTTCATTTTGTTTTCTCACATCCTTTCCTCTTTTAGTCGCTTCTCTGTCTTCCAAATATTTTCCCATGCTTGTCTTGGTTTCCTTACAAATTCGTGTGCTAATATATTTTTTTTGTCATCTGAGTATTTTTTTCACATATCCTCTTCCTTTGTCTTCTCATATCCTTTCCTTCTTCAGCCATTTACTTCTCCATATATCAAATGTTCATCCATACTTTATTTCTGGTTTCTGTGAATTTCATGCATCTATTAACACCTTCGTCTTATCACATCATTTACTTTCCCTTTCCTTTGTGTCTTTGTCCCTTCCCTCCTTATCCATTTCTCAGCTCCTAAAACCTTCTTCCATAAGTGCCATGATCTCCTTGCCTTTCCTACGTCATTTAATTTTTTCAGTAGTCAGCATCACGCATTTCCCTCTCACCTTCACTTCGACACATTTCATTTTCTTTCTTCCTCGGAAACTTCAAATGCCGTGCCATGCTTCCCTTAATTTTCTTGCACTTCTTACGTTATTTTCATCTTTTTCAGTTGTCAGCATCAGGCATTTCTCTGTTCCCTTCACCTTGTCACCTTTCATATTCTTTCCTCCTCGGCCGCGTATCTAACTTTTAAATACCCTGCAATACGCTACCTAACTCTCTTGCATTCCTCACGTTATTCTCGTCTTTTTCAGTTGTCAATATCAGTTTGCTTTTTATCACCCCCACTTTATCACATAATTTTATCTTGTCACATTCTTTCTTCTTTCAGCCATTTTCTACGATGTTTTCCATTTTCTTTTACTCTCCCATCGTTACCAGTCTGTTTTTTTATTACCTTCGCTTTGTCGTATAAATCTATCTTTTTTTTATATCCTTTCTTCAGCCGTTTCGCTCCCTTTCAAATGTCCATCAATATTTTACCTCATTTCCTCGCATTTCCTACCGTTTCCACATTTATCATCTGCCGTCAGTATCAGTCACTTCTTTTTCTCCATCGTTGTGTTGTGTAATTTTCTCCTGTCTTCCCCCATCCTTTCTCATATTCCTTCCTATTTCCCTGGTGTTCTTGCATTTTCTGCGCTATTTTCCATTTTCTTTTACTCCGCCATCGTTACCAGTCTATTCTTTATCCCCTCCGCTTTGTCACATAACTTTCTCTTTACTTTTTATATCCCTTCTTTCTTTAGCCATTTCACTACCTTTCAAATATCCTTCCATACTTTATCGCATTTACCTACATTTCGTACTGTCTTCACTATTTTTTTATCTGCCGTCAGCATTAGTCTCGTTTTTCCCCCTTCATTGTGTTAAATAAGTTTGTCTTCTCAAGTCTTTCCGTCAATTCACAAGTTCTCAAATATTCTTTTCTTCCTTCCGTGGTTCTCTTGCTGTCTCTTCTCTACTGTCTTTCCACTTATTTAAATTGTCAGAATCAGTCACTCTTTTTACCCTTTTTCTCTTCTAGTTTTCCCCGCGTCTTCTCCCATCCTCTCCTTCTCAGTAAGTCCTCAACACTTTCATCGCTATTGTTCTATTCCTGCCAGGGTGTTATTCCTTATGCGTATATGTCGCCAACATCAATCGCTTTACCCTGTTTCTCATCTCTTTCGACCGTGTTTTCTCCCACCCTTTCCTTCGCCGTAATTCCTCAACACTTTCAACGTTATTGTTCTGTGCCTCCCAGGGTGTTATTCCGTTTCCTGCGTTATTTTCAGTGTGTGTCTGTCGCAGCATCAATCCCTATACCCTTTTTCTCACCTTTTTTTTTTCCCTTGTCTTCTCCAACCCTTTCCTTCTCCGTAATTTCTCCACGCTTTCAACAGTATCCTACGATTTCCTGAGGGTTCTTCCACCTCCTGCGTTATTCCTAATGTGTGTCTGTCGCAGCATCAATCGCTTTACCCTTTTTCTCATCTTTTTTTTTTCCCTTGTCTTCTCCAACCCTTTCCTTCTCCGTAATTTCTCCACGCTTTCAACAGTATCCTACGATTTCCCGAGGGTTCTTCCATCTCCTGCGTTATTCCAAGTGTGTGTCTGTCGCAGCATCAATCCCTATACCCTTTTTCTCATCATTTTTTTCCCCTTGTCTTCTCCAACCCTTTCCTTCTCAGTAACTTCTCCACGCTTTCAACAGTATTCTACGATTTCCCGAGGGTTCTTCCATCTCCTGCGTTATTCCAAGTGTGTGTCTGTCGCAGCATCAATCGCTTTACCCTTTTTCTCATCTTTTTTTTTTCCCTTGTCTTCTCCAACCCTTTCCTTCTCCGTAACTTCTCCACGCTTTCAAGAGTATTCTACGATTTCCCGAGGGTTCTTCCATCTCCTGCGTTATTCCTAATGTGTGTCTGTCGCAGCATCAATCGCTTTACCCTTTTTCTCATCATTTTTTTCCCCTTGTCTTCTCCAACCCTTTCCTTCTCCGTAACTTCTCCACGCTTTCAAGAGTATTCTACGATTTCCCGAGGGTTCTTCCATCTCCTGCGTTTTTCCTAGTGTGTCTGTCGCCAGCATCAATCTCTCCCTTTTAACTTTTTTTTTCTCACATCTTTTACCTCATCTCTCACTCACATCTTTCCTCCGCCATCACTGTCACTGGCCTCGTTCTCCCTCCACCTTGCCTCTCAGACTTGGCCCTCCCTCCCTCCTTCCCTCCCTCCAGCCTCCAGCGCCTCACCTTCGTCATGACAAAGCGCGAGTCACACTACTAATGCACCAAAGAAAAACACACCTTCAAAGCCTCCACTATATTATTACCGTCTCGCCACGAGGCGCACCCGAAAAGCTCCGCGCAAAAAAGAGAAAAGTAATGGGGAATATTTCTCGGGAGCTTGAAACAGAGGCGGCAGTGAAATGTTACCACGCGGGTGTACGAGCATATTCACAGATAGTTTCCTTCTGCTGCTCCTCCTCCTCCTCATCATCATCATTCTCCTACTCTTTACCTCATCACTCGTGTCCTTTTCCAGCTCTTTCTTCTTGTTCCTCTTCTTGTTTTCCATATTCTTGTTGATTTTGTTCTTCTGCTTCCTCCTCCTTCTTTTCCTCTTCCTCCTCCTCGTCCTCCTCCTCCTCCTCATTCTCCTACTCTTTACCTCATCACTCGTGTTCTTTTCCAGCTCTTTCTTCTTGTTCCTCTTCTTGTTTTTCATATTCTTGTTGTTTTTGTTCTTCTGCTTCCTCATCCTTCTTTTCCTCTTCCTCCTCCTCCTCATCATCATCATCATTCTCCTACTCTTCACCTCATCACTCGTGTTCTTTTCCAGCTCTTTCTTCTTGTTCCTCTTCTTGTTTTCCTTATTCTTGTTGTTTTTGTTCTTCTGCTTCCTCCTCCTTCTTTTCCTCTTCCTCCTCCTCCTCCTCCTCCTCCTCATTCTCCTACTCTTCACCTCATCACTCGTGTTCTTTTCCAGCTCTTTCTTCTTGTTCCTCTTCTTGTTTTTCATATTCTTGTTGTTTTTGTTCTTCTGCTTCCTCATCCTTCTTTTCCTCTTCCTCCTCCTCCTCCTCCTCCTCCTAATCATCTTTGTTCTTTTCCAACTCTTTGTTCCTTTTGTTTTCTTGTTCTTTTTGTTCTTTTTCCTCTTCTTTCTTTTCCTCCTCCTCCTCGTTCTTCAACTCCTTCATCTCATCATCCTTATTCTTTTCCATCTCTTCTTCTTCTTCTTCTTCTTCTTCTTCTTCTTCTTTTTCTTCTTCTTCTTCTTCTCCTCCTCCTCCTCCTCCCGTCGTCAACAGTCAGCTAAAAAAAGTATAGATGGTCTCAAGCCCTCATTAAATAAGAATACTTCAGGGAAACAGGTTTTTACCAACAGTTTTTCAGTGTCTCTGATCAAAAGCGGCTCGACAACTTCGGCTTGATATAAATATGCATTTGCCCCCAGAGAATTGTCCAGCTGTAGAGGTAAGGTTACACCAGTATTTGCCTTGTATTTCTTTCTTTACTGTAAAATTTCAAGGTCTTTTTTCGCTAGGGTACATGGGGTGACCTAACTATTACCTGCCGGAACGTTGCCGGAGGGAGATGTCGCTGGGTTGTGGAGCCTTGTTATATTTTATACTGTCTTCCTATGTGTAGTCCATCGGTAGTAGTAGTAGTCCAAAATATTATGCCCTCTGTATACATGAAAAGGTCTCCTGGTATATGTTCTTTCTATGATTTTTTTTTTCTTTTTGGCCACTCCTCTGTACTCTATTCAGGAGGAGTAAGTAGCGGGCTTTTTTTTTATTATTGTTTTTTTTTTCACGCCCTTGAACTGTCTCCTTTTCTGTAAAAAAAAATTACCCCTTCTTCTCCTCCTCCCCTCCTCCATTTTTTTCATTCTTCTCCCACTTTTCCTCCTCCATCTCCTTTTATTTATGTTGTCCTCTTCCTCCTCCTACTCTTACTGTCTCTCCTCCTCCTGTGTTTGTGTAAGTGAAAGGTACTGCTGGTTTGGTTATCTGCTTGCCGCCCGATAAGTGTGTGTGTGTGTGTGTGTGTGTGTGTGTGTGTGTGTGTGTGTGTGTGTGTGTGTGTGTGTTTGATTATCTTATCCCGTAATTCCTCATGTGTCATATTGGTTCTCTTGATTTCTTAATACTTCCCAATCTAATTTTCATTCATTAACTTTCTTTTTTTACCTTCTTAACCATCATAATCAGCATCTTCGTATATCATTATCATTTTTTCATTATTATTATGTTACCCTTTTCCTTCTTCTTCTTCATCGCTGCAGTGACGGGTTTTCTCAGCACATGTATACGGTAAGGGAAAAAGGGTGCCAAAAGAAGGGGGAAGGGATGCGCAGTGATGGCAGGGAGGGAAGGGGTGCAAGGGAAGGGGAGCGGGAGATATTACTTAACGAACTTGCACCATAGAACTATACACTCCTACCGAATTTTCTCTTCTCCCAACAGTACCTTCTCTTTTAATCCACTTTTTCTAACTATATCCTTGATTAAATTTCTTTTTTTAAATACACTTATGCGGCAGTCTTAGTTTTCATCTTGTAAGTTATAACGGTATTGCGGTATATTTCGTTGCATTTTTGTGTAAAGCTCTTGATTCATGGGTCTGGAAGCTGTGCCAGTAGATGGGTTCATAATTCTTTGTTGTCCGGACCTTAAAGTCAGCGGTGGATAAGATGGGGCCGCTGAAGGTGACTGTATCGTCGCGGTGGCTATAATTACTAGCGGCCTTTTTCCGTTAATTCACTTCACCGCAGCTCCATTAATCTGCTAACTTCGTCTGTCCTCAGCGTTTTGTCTCCTCCCTTTCACTCCGATGAACTTTCTATTTCCTGTCGTAATCATGATCGTTATGTCTCGCCTCCATTAATTTCTTTTTATATCTGTCGGTTTTGTTTTTTTTGGTTTCCGCCAGCGCAATTTTTTTCAGTCCTGTTCAAAATAAAAATTGCCTACGTCCATTTCCTCCAGAGGATGCTCTAAATACCTCAAAGAGTTTCCCTGTACATATTCAACACCCTTTCCCAAAACATTTTATGCTTCTCTTTTCTTACTTTTATATTCTATGTCCAACATT
>NC_066518.1:5736609-5744109 GCF_024679095.1 Eriocheir sinensis
TACTTACCTACCTACCTAAAGCCGTACCTAACTACAATATCTATCCATTTATCGATCTATCATTATTATTATCATTATTTTTATTATTATTAGTAGTAGTAGTATTTGTATTATTATTATTAACCACAGTGCAACAAGTAGAGCTGGAAGACCACATATACTACACATTACACAATCCTACCTGAAGCACGGAGAGTTAAGGATAAAAGGGATGAAGTAGAAGACAGACCTTGGAAATAAATAAAGCTCGGTTGGGTGATATTGATTGCGTCTCGGAGTAAAATGCTGTTTTCACCACAGAATCGAGGGTCGTAGAGAAAGAGGTGCACATCTTATCGAATGCCCCTCCAACTCTACTCTTTACCATTGACAAACTGAGGTAAATAATAAAATGTTACTCTCAGGAAAAAGAAAACGTCTGACTGTGTATCCGTATGTCGTGAGCTTCCTCCTGCGTTATCATACTCAAATGCAACTTATGCTCACTTGAACCCGATTCTCGAATTTTAGGATCTCTTTCACCAATCCTGCTTTGTCAACCATTGTTTTCATAGCTCCTGTCTGTACATCTGTGTGCGTCCTTGTATGTTTGTCTTCATATTATGTCTTCTGCCGCTGTCAGTCTTTAGGTTTGTATGTCTGTTCGGCTGTTTCTAGGTCTCTCTCTCTCTCTCTCTCTCTCTCTCTCTCTCTCTCTCTCTCTCTCTCTCTCTCTCTCTCTCTCTCTCTCTCTCTCTCTCTCTCTCTCTCTCTCTCTCTCTCTCTCTCTCTCTCTCTCTCTCTCTCTCTCTCTCTCTCTCTCTCTCTCTCTCTCTCTCTCTCTCTCTCTCTCTCTTTACCGTATTTCTCCCGGGAATGCATAAGTATAGCCCAATTCCCTTTCTTATCTACATCAAAGTTACTCCTCTAATTCTCACGTCTTTCAATATACCTCCTTCCATCGCAACCTTCCCTTCCGTCTTGACTCTGCCTTATCATTCGCTGCTGTATGTCTTTCTCCTCACGAGTTCAAAGAGGTCTGATTCACGACGGCTCTCTGCACGTCACTCGTAATGTGCGCCTTCACTCATGGTCGCTCGGGTGAGGCAAAGGCGAAGGAAGGCAGTCTTTCAAGGGGGTCACCGGGCTTGCCAAAGGAGAGAAATCCTGCGGTCGTGGCTTAGGTTAGCTTTTGTGATGAGGAGCTCACCTTGCTGTCTCTCCTTCAGGTCCTGAGAGGCTTAGGAGCAAGATGAAGGAGGAGGAGGAGGAGGAGGAGGACACAAAGGAACACAAAGGAAGAACAAACAGCAGCAGACTTGATAGTCCTTACGAGGCTGTTTGTGGCAAGCTACACTAACTACCTAATCAAAGGTGGAAGGTGAAGGACAGCAAAGGCGAAGGCTCCCCCCCTCATCCCCCATCCCTCCAGCAAAATCTGGCAGGAAAGGAAAAAGAACCATGCAGCTTGGAAAAACTGCAAGGAAATTATGTAGGAAAGAGGAAAGAACTACCATTACTACTACCACTAAGCGGGCGATAAAAACGGACAAGGACACCAGTATTCGAAAGAACTTGCGACATCACAGGGTAGAGAATTACAAACATTAACGACTCGATTGAAGAAGTGTTTGGCTTCGTGCGACGAGAATCTTTTACCACTTATCTTGAAAGGGAGGAGGAGGAGGAAAAGGAAGATGGGGAGGATGGGTAAGTAGGAGGAGGAGGAGCAGGAAGGAAAAGGTGGAAGAGGAGGACAAGGAGAAGGAGAAGGAGGAGGAGGAGAAGAAGGAAAAGGATGAGGAGGAGGAGACGGAAAAGGAGAAGGAGGAGGAGGAGGAGAAGGAGAACGAGAAGTAGGAGGAGAAGGAGAAGGGGGAGAAGGAGAAGAACGAGGAGGAGAAAAAGGAGGAGGAAGAATAGGAAAAGGAGGAGAAGGACTAGACACACACAGAAGAGTGAACAGGAGGGAGGGAAAGAGATTACGGGCCGGAAAATTTCAAATGTACGTAAGAGGGCATACGATTTATGGCGCGGATAAATCATAATTATAAGCTTCCTTTTCCACAGTTAAGGCTCGCTTGGAAGGCTTCGTGCGATTGTCTATGAGTATGCATGAGGCAACTGTTGCGATTACGTAAACCTGTGGTGGTGGTGGTGGTAGTGGTAGTGGTAATGGTGGAGGTGGTGGTGGTGGTAGTGGTTGTGGTAATGGTGGAGGTGGTGGTGGTGGTGGTGGTAGTGGTAGTGGTTGTGGTAGTGGTGGTGGTGGTGGTAGTGGTAGTGGTGGTGGTGGTGGTAGTAGTAGTAGTGGTGGTGGTAGAGGTATTGGTGATGGCTTCGTTGTTGTTGTTGTTGTTACCAAACGTTGTTCTTGTTTTTAGGGGAGGGTTAGTGGTGGTGATGGGGGAGTACTGTTGTTGTTGTTGTTTTATGGTGGTGGTGGTGGTGGTGATTGTGGCTGTGGTTGGGCTGGAGGTCATAGTGGTGGTTTTATTGTTATTGTTGTTGCATATAGCGGTGGTGGTGGTGGTGGTGGTGATGGTGGTGATGGTGGTGAAGGGCATTGGTTATACGGTACCCGAAAAGTGAATTATGCTTGTTATTCTCCGGCAATAAAATGAGGCTATGAACGCGCGGCTATTGGATATCTGTCACACATCCATCATGTTGAAGGGCGATTTCCCAGGCAACGGCGAGGGAAAACAAATTTGACTTCTTTATGTCAGTCCCGCCGGCAGGAGGAAGAGGAAGTGTGCTGGGAGAGGCGGGAGGCAGAGGGATGATGCAGGATTGGAAGATATGAGAGATGGAAGTTGTGATAGTAGATGTTGATGTAGATAAGTTCATCATCATCATCAGCAGCAGCAGCAGCCTATATCATTGAACTAGAAAGTTGGAAGTGGTGATAAATGTGGCTGTAGTTTATCATCAGCGTCATCAACATAACTGTCTGAAGATAACCACAGCTTCATAAATGGCAGCGGCTGAGAGTTTGAGGACTACTCCTACCACTGCTGCAGCCGCTAAAACCAACAACAACAACAACAATAATAATAATAATAATAATAATAATAATAATAATAATAATAATAATAATAATAATAATAATAATAATAATAATAATAATAATAATAATAATAATAATAATAATAAATATTTAAAATAACAATAGCGACTAATTGTCAGGATAATATGAATCTGGAATAAATATAAAAAAGATAAGTCAACACGTCACAAAAAACAATAGCAATGATAAAATCTATCCCCGTTCTCAAAGGACTCAAAAAGAGCATATATTTAATAGAGGAAAAAATCTGTCAGTGGCAGATCCATTCCAGAGAAGTATAATTTTGGAACTGTCGATTCCCAGCCTCGTCAAAAACCAATCAAACAAGAAATGGGCAGCGGTCTCGCTGCCACCCGTCTCACCCCGTCTCACCCTGTCTCACTCCGTCCAGCCCGGCTCCTCCCTCCCCCTTTGCCCGCCTCAGCCTTCCTCAGCCAAGTCAGTGAGCCATCGATGCCACACTCTCCCCCCTCCCCCGGCCACACTGCCCCCATCACCACGGGATCACGGCGTCCACGATAATATCATCCTCAATACCATCGTTTCTTTCCCTAGAGTAAAATACTTCTTGATTATTTGTTGATAATGTTCATGCGGGAGCAATATCGCAGGAAGGAGCTAACTTTTGATCATACTTTATGACGGTTTTACAAGTGAACAAGAGTTGTTATTATCCCGCGGTGCCCTCACGGCCACATCGTGTACGTGGCAGCCCATCGCAGGCCGTCTCCTTCTGAGGCAGAGTTTGAGAATGGGAAAGAAGAAAATCTTCCTCTGCTCGAGAAGAGACAAGACCCGAGCGACAGGCGGCGGCAGGTGCCAAACAATATAAGTTTTCTTACGTAGTTCATTCAGACTTTTCCAGGCGTTTTGAAACAGCCAAGGATCTCCTGACAGAGGTCCGTTGGGTTTCTTCTGGGAGTCAAGGACAACATTAAATATCCGGTCTTAAGAGTAATAGCACGAGAAAAGGAAGTAACTGTGAATGTAGAGTAATGGACAGTGAATCAACCGAGAAAAAAATAAATGTGCCATTGGTAGTCGGTTGGCAATACGTTGCAAGGCGACCTTCTCAAAGCGAAAACGTTAATTACATTTGGTAAGACCGCAAATACAGCACCTGAAAGCGTTAGACCTGCCATGAAATACAAAATCTCACTTTGAATTCCTGTTTTAGTTTCAAAAGTCGAGTGAACAGCTATTAAGCTTTCATTTATAACTTCAACGTTTAATGCTTATGTAAAAAAAATGGCTTATTAACAACGATCTTACGTTGAGTGCAGGTTATACAAAAGAGAAAAAAAGAGGAATGCAGCTCTGACTAACGCCGCAGGGAAAAGCAGAGATTTACAAGCCTTGCATGTGGTGTGCATAGTAAGGGATGATGAAGATCCAAGGGCTGTTGGCTGAATATTCAGGACGAATTTCACAGAGGCTGAAGTGATCCCGGCGGCGAGAGTCGAGCAGGCGTGAGGGCGTCGCAGCCCCATTGTTGTGGGTCTTGGTCCGCTCTCCGCCAGCAGTGGAGACGCATGCCAAGCAGCCGTGTTAACAAAGAGCGGTGAAACCCGGGGCTTAAAGTTGTAAGGAGGCTGCGGCACTGCGCAAGACGACGGCAGCGAAACCTCTCGTGAGTGTGGCCATCAGGCCGTGCTTGATAAACCTTCCGTGTGTGTGTGTGTGTGTGTGTGTGTGTGTGTGTGTGTGTGTGTGTGTGTGTGTGTGTGTGTGTGTGCGTGCGTGCGTGCGTGTGTGTGTGTGTGTGTGTGTGGTGGGGTAAGTGTTAGGTGTACTAGTCACTCAGCAATGAAAAGGTCAAATGAAGATTACAGAAAATATATACCGACGTTTCTATTGCGAAAGGATTCATCTATAATAATGATAATAATGATAATGATACTAATAATGATGATGATGATAATAATAATAATAATAATAATAATAATAATAATAATAATAATAATAATAATAATAATAATAATAATAATAATAATAATAATAATAATAATAATAATAATAATAATAATAATAATAATAATGAGAATATACAATAACAATAATAATAATAATAATAATAATAATAATAATAATAATAATAATAATAATAATAATAATAATAATAATAATAATAATAATAATAATAATAATAATAATATCATCATCATCATCATCATCATTATTATTATTATCATTTATTAGTGTAGCTGGGTTTCCCTCAAGGTTTTAAAGCACCGAAAAGTTTAATCAAATTTGCTCTCTCCCGCCCCGTAATACCTCGTCCTGCTGTAACATATGCTCTCTCCACAACACTGAGCCCAGACTCACTGTGATGTGATACACGGGCGATCCCTTTGATTGATAAATATACTTTCAAAATTAATTCTCTATAAGTTGCATTTGGCAAGTAAGCCGATACTTATTGCAACTTAGTTAGAGTTCCTGATACTGCTAATTAAATCATCTAAAAAAAAGCAGGCACCCGGAGCTTCTCATTTCAGGGTCACCACATGTACCGATGGTGACGGTGATGTCTCTCAATGGAACACAACTAAGGGTACACGGTATAAGAAGGCAATTGAAAAAGCACATTAAATTAAAATGATAAGTCCTTCGACGTATTTTTTAGCCTAGTCTTATTTAGTTGAATTTCTCATAAAACACTGGAAACAACATAAACAGAATAATTCAGCCAAGCCACGTGAGAAAACATAATACTGCACCCTCCATAATAACGCAAACCTGGACGGTGCCGCGGCGGAAATACTCGGCTGGGTTGACCGTTCCCGGAGGTAGCCATTTGCCAGCCCCAGTGAGAGGTCGTGGTGGCTTCCGTGGTGAACAGTACTA
The DNA here is from genome assembly GCF_024679095.1 of Eriocheir sinensis. Taxonomy (NCBI): domain Eukaryota; kingdom Metazoa; phylum Arthropoda; class Malacostraca; order Decapoda; family Varunidae; genus Eriocheir; species Eriocheir sinensis. The sequence goes on from NC_066518.1 coordinate 5,742,506, forward strand.
CCCATAGGAACGAGATATCACATTGATTGGCGGAGAGAGAAGAATTGAGGCACAGTATTAACCAAGAGAGACTGGTAACTCATAATCAATGCTGCTCACCCAGTTGTATCACTGAGGAGGTGGAAAATCTCGTTGGATGGTGGTTAAACATTTTCATTAGCCGCCCACTACATAATTATGATTGATTTATTCATATTCAATTGTATCCATGAGGGGGATAATAATATACCTGTGGGGGCAGCATCCCGAAATCCACTGGGGATCAAGCTTTTAAAAAGGTGGCTTTACTACTGTGAGATGTGGAATCCTGTAAGCCATATAAGCCGATGGCCCCAGAGTTTACAAAAAGGTAATTATTGTGGTTCAGATTGTTGCCGGTATTACATGGGCGCTGAACGTGGTACAACAGGAGGCATGAACAACTTAAATGTATGCTACAGACCTTGGTAGAAAATTAGATAACTAAATACATTATAAATACCAATAATATAAAACGAGCGAGATATATAGACACCATAAACAGAATAATTCAGCCAAACCACGTGAGAAAACAAAATACTGCACCCTCCATAATAACCTCCAAAATCCTCACCGCCACTGTTACCAGCCAACCAACAGTCTTACCAACACTACTTCCACCACCATCACTAACTTTACTAGCAATGAAAAAAAATACCGACAACGACAACATTAAAGCCAAGGAAACCAATCAATGAAGAAGACGACAAACGACTGAAAAACAAACTAAAATAATGAACAGCAAATAACACCAACATGAAAAGAGCAAAAAGCATGAAAATAAATAAATCATTGATGCCAGTGATTAAATGGTTTAATGCACAAAATAAAATAAAAATAAAAGATAAGAACCTCTGCCACAGACGGCGCCTTCGGGAATAAAAAAAAAATAAACAACAACAACACGTGTTCTTGCAGAAGTCCAACATATTTTCCTTCCTATCAGGTCCTAAGCCCTCCGAGCAATTCTAAGTTTCCGCCAACTTATAGGAAACGCTAAGAGAGGCATAACAACTACGACGCGAGTTTACGAGATCAGAAGGAAACTTATCTTCCCTCTGGAAAATTACAAGAGCGCTCAGCCGCGGAGGTAAAGTAGAACCCTGTCCATTCTCCCGACACACACACACACACACACACACACACACACACACACACACACACACACACACAAAGAAATGCATATACACACACACATACAAACCGCTCTCTCTCTCTCTCTCTCTCTCTCTCTCTCTCTCTCTCTCTCTCTCTCTCTCTCTCTCTCTCTCTCTCTCTCTCTCTCTCTCTCTCTCTCTCTCTCTCTCTCTCTCTCTCTCTCTCTCTCTCTCTCTCTCTCTCTCTCTCTGTGTGTGTGTGTGTGTGTGTGTGTGTGTGTGTGTGTGTGTGTGTGTGCGCACGCTTCAAACTCATCTGCAAACGTACTTTCAGACTGTTGCGTCGAGTCCCGTGTTACTTCTTTGTAAGTTTTCAGAAGATGGTTTAGTCGACTCTCTAATTGATAAATCTAAGATTGCTAAGGTATTTGCCGTCTATGTTATCGCACTTAATATCTATTTGTTTCATTATTTTTATTACTTCATTGT
>NC_066518.1:5749109-5879109 GCF_024679095.1 Eriocheir sinensis
GATCTTGTGTACACCAATAATTTGTGTTCTACCTTACGATATAACCAGATAGTTATTTTTTCTCTTTTTGGGGATGTGCTATAAAGCCTCTTTTGTACTTCTCCTATTCTTGTACATTTCCCTTTGATTTTATGTATGGAAAACTCTCATGAAGTTTCCGAAGCGGTTTTAATTCGTTTGCTTAAAGCCAATTAGAGCTTATTGCAGTGTTTTGCCAGTCTTGCATATTCTAATCCTTCATCTTCCAATGCACCACAGTGTCCTCTGTTCCAACACAACGCGAGGTGCCACAGGACAAGCGAGAGTGCGTCCCCTCCTCGCTGTGGTCCGCTAACGCCGCAGCCATCACGGCCTCCCTGATACGTATCCGAGCAAACACGCGGCCCCCTTTATTTCCTGCCTCGCCTCGTGTCGGTCTTATTGTTTTTAAGGAAATGAGACGCGGCTTTTCCGTGCTGAGGGCACACCACTCTCCCTCCTCTCACATTTCCTCGCCAGTCCTCCAAAGGTTCCCCCGGCAATAATGCTGATAATATTACACCGACGTGCTCTCCAAGGCTTTTCAAACCTCAGTGTTGCCACCTCTTATTTGTTAACATTACTTTTCTTTAACATTATCACTGGCTGCCATAAACTCACACTTCCGAGATAATTGCTATTAAGACACACACCTCTGGAACGAAATATTATCAGTGACAACTGACAAGTGTTTCCTTTACAAGACCAGAATGATGAAAGAATTGTTTTAAGATTAGCTCTTGCTTGGTCTCCTAAATCGTAAAAGAAAAAAAAAAGGATTCTTTGCTCGTCAGTTTAATACTCGTGATTTCAAGATCACTGAATGTCGTTATTATTTTTAATCTCTTTGAGGTTATTCCTTGTCACTGGCAGAAACTAGTATTTACCTTCAGCCATGTTTGTTCCTAAACTCTCTGTGTGCATATATTCTAATTTTGTCAAGCATTCTCTGTGCAAGCTTCTTTACACACTCCACAGTTCATATTCTAAAGTTCTAGTCGAGGTCCTGGGCTCTGATTTGAATATTGGACTGAGAAAATATCTTCGTGTGTGTGTGTGTGTGTGTGTGTGTGTGTGTGTGTGTGTGTGTGTGTGTGTGTGTGTGTGTGTGTGTGTGTGTGTGTGTGTGTGTGTGTGTGCGTGCGTGTGTGTATTTATATATATATATATATATATATATATATATATATATATATATATATATATATATATATATATATATACACATATGGAACACCACCTTGTGGTGAACAGGCTTGCGTGCTACAATGATTCAGTAGTTTCATGATACACAAGCGCACACATACAATAAGGGCCCGTTAGGAGCAACCTAAGTAAGTTTTCTCCCCAAACACACCACAACAGTGTCATAGGCCTAATCCAGCAGCATGGTGTACCAATGACTGTCTCCCTTCTAAGAATGACTGGATGTTTCAAACAACGGCACCTAGTACCTGGCAGCGAACGAGTGCCTGGCTACCGTGGCAATCAGTGTCATCCGGAGAATGGCATGTATAAATATCCGGGTAATGAGCAAGGCAATCATTGGTTACTAAACCTTTGCACTTTCAATAATAGGAGATTGAAAACGGAAGCTGATTCGTAAGTACTCATGGAGAAGCCCTCGAATATCAAATGATGCTGTATAACGCAGTGAGGTGAAGAGGCTTGGGGAGGAACTAAAAGTAATTTAGAGTGGTTATGAATTTTACATATTCATAATGGTGGTTGCAGACTTTTATGGTGAGCTACTTCATTCAAACATTCAATCCCAGAATGATGTAAGAACAGATATCGCAGATATTCCGGCAGCAACGAAAAGTGAAATTGAAGAAGCACTGAGAACTATGATAAGAGGAAAAGCTCCCGAGGCGGTTGGTATTAGTCTAATCTTGAAAAGGATACCGGAAAATTGGCGTTGGAAAACTATCAAAACTTTTCACTGTTTCGAAAAAGGAATAATACCAAAAAAAAATGATAAAAATCAGCCATCGTCTCGATACATTAATAAAGCGGCCTAAGAGACCTAAGGAATTGTAGTCTTACGAGCTTACTGTGAGTTATCTAAAAATAATTCACAAACGTGTCACAAACAGATTTTCAGACCTATTAGACTCTAACCAGCCCAGTGATCAAGCTGGTTTTCGAAGTGGGTTTTTTTTATTTTTTTTTTACGTCGCGGCCTATAGCGCCGGTAGGCTTTTTTCCCGGTGGGGCCTGATGGTCGCCCCAAGGCTTCTTCCCGGTGGGTCCTGATGGTCGGCCCAGCCCGTTCTGGCGCAGGCGAGTGTTTATCGTGGCGCCATCTTGCATTGGCTCATGCTGCCCTCCCGGAGCTCATCTTTAATCCTAGAATCTAGAGTCCGGGTTGATAGGTGGTCTTCTGGACAGCATGTGGGTAGTTTTAAGGCACTCGGCGGCGGCTGAAAAATCCCAGCTTGGTGGCACCGGGCGGGGATTGTACTCGCGTCCTCCTGAACGCGGTGGTGTTACTCTGTCGATTCAGCCACCGCCACCAGTCATGAATCACATACTGACAGTAAATCAGGTAACAGAGAAACATATGAGTACGTAAAACAAAAGGCCTTCGACTCTGGGGAAACCGAAGCGGTGCTGAATGCGGTACGAGAACAGAGCGTGAATTAAATCTAGATTTATTTTGGACCTTCAGATATGAAACAGTAACTACTACTTTTCGTAATCACCGGTAAGTCCCGATAAAAAGTTAATCATGGCGGTTCCGTATCACGTCGGCAGAACGCACGGTGACGTAGGAAACTCCACGGGGTCCATGAACGACTTTGATGACATCGTAGAAGTTACGGGCGTCATTGCGGTCAGCGAAAAGCTGGATTTGGTCTGCCTTCCTGGTCCACCAGGCGTTTTCCATGGCGCAGAGCTCGGACTGAGCACGGGAGCGGAGGTCTGCATGCCGCGTGCCACGAGGAGGCACGGTAGGGATCTTGGTGAAGGAGAGGCTATGTACTGGCAGGGGAAGACTTACGCACTCAGCTTCATTTTTCGCCACAAAGGCTAGCCAGCGGCAGTAACTGAAAGCGAGAAGGCAGGCACAGCAACCACTTAACACTAACCTGTGTTACTGCACGACTAGACGCATCACAACACCCTGTGCACGCCCTGTGTACACACACACACACACACACACACACACACACACACACACACATACACATATTAGTTAGTTTAATATTATTTCAATTATAATTAATCTAGGTATCACATATTTCCGTTCGTTCATAAAGTTCTCAACTTATGTTGTATATAATACAATACTTTGCTTAATTCCAGGTGTGCACTTCATAGAATACTTATATAATGCATAAAATTCCTAGGTAAATAAATAAGTTTAAAATATAATACGTGTAGCCTATTTAAAACTTTGCCAACGAATGGACAAACATTCTGTAGAATGCCTCAGTATTCTGTACAATACCTGAGTTTCACACAATGCCGATAACATATATATCACGATTGTAAATCAGTTACTCTGCTCTACAATTTTATACTAACAAAACTCTCGGACACATAGTTGATAGCTTTTTTTTCTTTAATCGCTGCCTTTTTTCAGCAGCTTCCCCACAGCAAACTTCGGCGTGACCTGAACATGACAGTCCTGCAGAGGAAGCGATTGTATCACGAAAAGGAAAACTAAAAATAATTTTCGTTATGCTGTAAACAAGTCAAATATATCAGCATGTAAACCACATCGTGCTAAAAATAACGAAAAGGTAAAATTTTCTCCTCTCTCTTTAGCCTAGGTGAAACGGAATACTGGAACTTCATAACACCGAGTTTCTGTGTTCCCTAAAGGCCAGTAACCTGAGAACGCCGGATGTGCGGCTCTCGCTGAGGTCAAGCGTTCTCTATTTTTCCTCCACATAACCTTTCCTTTGACACTAGCATGGTATTACACCGCGTTCTTGCCACTTGCGTCCTCCCGCAGCCACTCTTGATTGGTGACGGGAGAGACTGCCTGCGTAGGTGGGCCGCAGCGCACGGCACACACACATTCACATCGTTTGTTTTTTATTTACGATATAAATTTAAAAAAATGTTAGTTTGAAAGTAAAATATAGGAAAAAAATATAGCCCACCATAATTTTTTTTTTTTAGATTACTAATAGTAACTGCTAAATTTGAGATATACATATTTTATGTATCAAAATACGCTCTTATATATCACAATCGTTTCTAATATATGAAGAAATATTTTACTGTTAACAAATTAAGTATAAAATGTATATCGTATAGAGCACATTCGATTCAAACATCGAAATCTTTCATTCCAGATTATAATTTTATGAGGCAGCGCTACCAGCAAAACAAGGAGCTCCGAGCCAGTGAGAAGCACGAAGAAAATGGACAATTTCTTCTTGGAGCCGCTGGGCCTCGGAGGCAATGGCATATTAATATCGAGTGCCTGTTACGTCTCCGTGATATCTACTTAAACATTGTACATTGTACGTTTTAAATAAGGAATCTGCACAGCACTCACCTCTGCAACCACGAGATTATACACTAGGTCTTCGAGAGAAAGAGGTGGAGCTTGTGTGAGATTGAGATTTCTTTGTGCCTTCAAAAAATTTTGGTAATATTTTCAATTACGTTGACCAGTGCCACAAACGACATATCAAAATAATATAGGGTCTCCCTACGGTGCAACCAGACATATAAGATCTATTTCAGGTGATGTGCGACCCTTCAGACAACACAGGGTGGTTCTTTTCTTATTTAAACATACTACGATCACTAACAATCTCGAAATTGATGACCTAAAACACTGCGGTGCTAATATAAGTGTTACAGTTACTGTGACATCAAGAGCGCTCCCTGTCCTGCCACGAAACATCTACATCACACACACATGAGGTATATACACATTATCAAATCCACTAAAGCAAACAGACGTGAGTACAATGCTCGCTGCAGACGTACTTTGTATGGTATCTTCGTTATTTGACTCACCATCTGTGTTAGCGCAGTCATCAGCCGTACAAACACAGCCGCCAGCCACGGAACGGCTTACCAACACATGAAGGTGATGAATTTCAGCTGTTCGAACCAATCATGAAACCCTGACAGGCGGTCGACAGGTAAAATGTTATTCATTTTTATCGGCAGGACTCTGTTGTTTTAAAGTAAAAACATACCATTATATTTTCTGCAGTGAACACACCAGCCCATCGTTATCAGGCTGTATTACACAAAATTGTATTCATTACACAAAGGAGCCACATCTGATATTACCGACAAAGACACCTTCTGGAAGTATGCGTTAACTATTAAAAAAAAAAAACCATAATAATAATATTTCGAGAAAGGCAAGGGAAGGTGAGACGAGGTGAGGTGAGGTGACTCGTGATGGTTTTGGGAGTCTGTCTCGACGCCTCTCAGGTTCCCCGGGACGGCCAGGGGCCCAGCTAATGTAAATACTTAAACGCCAAGTTGGCCAAACACTCCGCTCCAGCTAATTAGTGTGTGAGCCACCCCGGAAAACTTCCCAGGATTCACAGCGAGGCTCCTGCATAATGAAAGCCCGGACGTGGCGGGGCGGGCAGCCCGAGGCGAGGGGAAACTACACATCTTCTGGGATAACTTTTGATCCACCTCAATTGTTGCTTCCTCCCCAGGCTCTCCTTCCCTGCTCCTCTGGGAGGGGCAATAACAGGAAGAGGAAAGGAACGGAGGCTGTGCATGGCGCGAGGATTCTCCTCACCCGCAGTGTATTTCGAAGGGATTATTTTGTGTTTCCCCTCGTGTTTTGCCTGAGGAGATGGTCGAGTCGCAGCGAGGGGTGCATAGCCCTCCATCCCCATAGAGGATGCCGTAACAGAGCTATTACAGCTTCCGTTAAGGAGACTAAACACATATGGTATAATATTACAGATTATGGACCAATGAACAATAATCCTCTACCTTTCTGATGAAGCAACGTGATGCATTTTCAAATAACTTTATTTAAAAATATCGCAACTCTTAAATGATGGGAATGTGTAAATTACTGCGAACTTTCATACGAATATAAATGCAATAACTGGATGTGCCTCGGCCATCACGATTAATCAACATGGAGAACAGGCCGAACTGCCGCGTTCTTTTCATGCAACATGAATACGGGGATACAAAAGAATCTGAAAAATAGTAATTTTACTTTGCATGACCCGCGGCAACACATCACACTCGGGAAATCGAAAGAAAAATCCCAACGCCGAATGTAAACACCACGACAATGACTGCCAACTGCCTCCAAACAGCGAGCGGGAGAAGAAGGGATAACAACATCAGCTATCAACAATATAAATGGTGCAAGACAAATGCCATACACAGAGGATGAGCCTTTACATGCCACAGGCTGAGAGGAACCTTTGCCCTGTACATTTCAGCTGCAGTGAACGTCTCGCTCCTGACAGAGAGAAACACTAGGTATTCATGCCGTGCTCTGAGGGTCCACTGTTCCCTCTTTATCGTCAGACATTATGGACAGGAGCTCCCCTGCTGGCCGCCTCCGGATGCCCCACCAGGAAATACTTGTGTAATGTTTTTCCTTCGAACAACTGGCCGTCCTTGTGTCGCCGGCAGCAGCAGCAGCCCACAAAGGCCCCCCAGTGTGATGGCTGACGGCGCGGACTGCTGGGGTTCCTGTGTGGGCCGCTGGGGCAGGAAGAGAAGTGGCTTTACTGTCATCCCCAGCTGCCTTCACCACACGCCCACCGCACAGGTCACCATACCCGCCCTTCCTACTCTCCGCTCCCCGCCACACGCTCTGCCTAGATCTCTTACGCAACTCAATATTTTTCCTCAGACTCCAAAGGTCATTGGCTCAAACACGTCCCACGCAGATGACACACACACACACACACACACACACACACACACACACACACACACACACACACACATATATACAAACGTCCATACATACACAAAAATACACACACACACACACACACACACACACACACACACACACACACACACACACACACACACACACACACACACACACACACACACACACACACACGAATAAGAATTATCTCCGTTTCTCCACAATATATAGTAATACCAAAGTTCTAACTCACCCCTTCATACATAATAGTACACATACATAAACATACAGTTATTACATACACACAACTCAAGCGTACAGACCATAAGTACCCATCAACACACACACACACACACACACACACACACACACACACACACACACACATACACACCTTGTCTACATGAACACATCAGAACATAAGGAGTCTTTATATCAGTCAGTCAGCGTCATAATTATTCATATGGAACCCCTGTCACACAATGTACCCAATGTAGCCACCATGTTCCCTCACAACGAGAATAGAAACCTCCCAATCGTTACCCAAACAGATCCCACTCCGTCACAAAAGCATTTACCTTTCATGCCATTAATACTTCTCACTCTAGCAGCAAATAGAATTCCACTCATCACATGCAACACATTCTGCCGCAAACCAGCACGTCAGCCTCCACTACGCCAACAAAATACCAATCACTCCCACTCCTAAAACAACTTTCCGCTTAACCACTACATTAACCCCATTCAGGGCCAGTAGCTATTCCCACTCAGCTTCCATACTCGCTCCTGCTCCTCCTTTTCAAATAGTTCCCCACTCAATGTCTAAACGAATTTTCACTCAACCCTTAAAAATAGCTCTCTAATTGCGTGTCGAATAGGATGGAGAGGCGATGGGGGAATAGTTTGCGCGAGGACGTGGTAATCCTGAGGCCCTGGGTTTGGGTCCTGCCTCAGATGGCAATCTTCAACCATCGTCGAATAACGGTAGATTATCTTCATGCTGGCCAGTTTAATCACCCTCCTTTCAGCGACTTCAATCAAAAGAAGCACCCGGGGGGTAGCATGGGCCAAGTAAAAGCTATTGATGGGCCAGAGTGGACCAGCAGGCTCCTCAAAAAAACCCTGCCCACCCTATAGGCTGCACGAAAAAAAGAAAAGAAAAAATAGGCGGCAACATCTAGATAACTCACTCTACACACAGCATTCGTAGCACCTCCCCTTCCGTGATCAGATTAGCTCCTAGTTCACCTTAAAATCCGATTCCATTCACCCTCCAGCCTCCATAATTCCGCCCACTCAGCCAGCAGCATAATAGTTAACAGTCCATCTATAAAAACCGCCTCGACACAGCAAACATTCACGGTAGCGTCATTAATAAATCCCACGACCTTAAAAGAAAAATCCCCAGCATTAGCTCAGCTCCCACTCCCCGTCCAGGACAACTCCCACTCCACCCGCAAAATCGGACACAACACAGCCTCCACGGCAGCTTCCATTCGGGCAACAGAACAGCTCCCAGCCATCTCCCTAAAAACGCTTCCATGCACGGCAGACAATACATTTTCTTGCCGTCTCTTTTCCTAAGGATATGTCACTCGCAGTGAAACAATAAGAGCGCAATTTCCTCGTTTGCTATTTCAGGGACACTCTTTCCACGGGTGCCGTTGTCGCGCAATTGAGTAAACAAAAAAAGTAATTTAATCAATAAAGGCTTCCCTCCCTCCCATCGCCCGGGCGGCAGAGCGAGCCATTACCTGAGCGGTGGCCCAACAGAGTCTGGCGTATCTCTACATTCGGGCGGCAAAGAGTGACAACGACCGCGGAAAAATGGTCCCGGGTAAACATGCCTTCCTGTTGTTTGTCAGGGATTATGACTTTTACGGCGCCGAGGCTCAGCGCGCACCGTGCTGCCCCCTGCCGGAGCTGCCAGGCCCCGGGCACGGCACGCAGGGCACCGCGGCGACACTGGCTATGGGGGCGGGATCTTTATATCACTGCAGCCTCTGTGCTACACACCACCACCACCACGCCAACCACCACTGTCTCCATCACCAACTGCAGCAACACCCGCAACAACGGAAATACATGCACAACGCCGCCAGATCAGCAACAAAAGCGGATATGAGCAAAGCCAACACCGTTAAAAACAATTACAATTAGAGGGATAAAGTAATAACTGTAAAAATAATAATAAATATATGGTAAATATTAAAATGTTACATTTTTCATTATTATAGCTAGTGTTATTATCATTTTGATTATTATTAATAAGATTATTATTATTATTACTATTATTATTATTATTATTATTATTATTATTATTATTATTATTATTATTATTATTATTATTATTATTATATTTTTATTGTTATTATTATTACTGTTATTATCATCATTACTATTATTACCATTATCATCATCATCATCATCATCATCATCATTATTATTATTATTATTATTATTATTATTATTATTATTATTATTATTATTATTATTATCTTATTATCATTAAAATTATGATTATTTTTTTCATAATTATCATTACATTTTCATTATCATCATTTTCATTTGATAAATTGTTATATAATGACTACGTACATTTGTCACTGGCTCTGTGCCGCGCCAGAATTAAATCAATTGCTGCCACCACTGAGACCAGGTTTGGGTGGGGGGGTCTTAGTGCAAGCAGGTCTTATGGCGGCCTCTTCCATTTATACCTCCAGGTGGCCAAAAACTGCTCCGACGCTGCGTTAGTGGTTTCAATCTGACCTGAATCATAAAACACTACACTGTTCTTATACTTTGTTACCTAATATTTCCATAACGTGGATGATAATGATTATCGTGGCTATAATCTTTTGCAATCATCATGATGTTACTTTCGTAGCAGCATGGTGATTTTATGAGAAATTCTCCAACTGAGAAGACAGGAACTAAAATAAAAATATTATTTATCAGTGACTTTTAAGAGATGTAATGAAGATTACATTCGAGTTAGCAATAAAATTTCCTGGGCCCATTAAAAATGGAAGGTCTCCTGTTTTGTGTCTGCTACGAAATTCAAGTCTTACATCTACTGGTCGAGGTCAGACTGTCCCAATACAGTGAAAAATATATGCATTAGTCAGTGGGCGGCCATGGCGTACTTGTGTGGCTGAGTTGCGCGTGCCTGAGAAAGGAGATGAGACTGATAACTAATAAAATTTAGTACTCTTTAACCTAAACATTCATGGCATCGATTTGTGAATGTTGTACAGAATCTTTGCACGTGTAATTCTTTGTCATTATTTTCATCTTTTCGCTCGTCAGGTGTCGCCGGAGCCCCCGCCTGCAGCAGCAGTCGCCGCCGGGGACAGAACTTCCTCGCCATGCACGGATTCCACCGCCACGCCACCACCACAGTACAACCAAGACCCCACTCACCCACCAACCATTCACCATCTCCCCGCTACCACCACACCGCCAGCGCCACTCCTCCACCGCCTCTCCACTACCTCGTCGCTTCCACCACCACAACCCTACTTTACCTTCTTTCCTTTTTTCCTTCTATTTTTTCTTTCTTTACTCCTTCCATTTTTTCCTTCCTAATTTTAATATTGCTTTATCTCTTTAATTTGTTTGTTGGTCTGTCCCCATTTTTTTATTCCTTTTACTTTTTACATTAGGCACCATTCTTCTTGCACTCTACGATCCACACATAGGCGTACCGTGCCACTGACTTCGCCGCCGCTCCTCCGCCATGCACCAACACGTTGACAAGGCAGCACTTCTTATCTCCTAGACCGCAGGGAACAACTTACTTACATTCTGTCTCTTCATGAAGTCTCTCGGGGTGAAACTAATTTCCTTTGGTTTAAGCTCCGTCAACTTTAACCACGTGTATCTTCCTCCCCTTTTCCTCTACCCCAGTCCCCTCATCTTTCCAACGGCTGAAGTCGGCGAAGGAGCTTAAGTCGGGTATAATGGAGCGCAAAGACAAGCTGAATTCCCTTACACGTGTTTTGCCGGGGCGCTGCTGACCTGCCTCTCATTACCTTACTTGCGTGTGCACAATAATTACACCTGATATATACCTGGGCCATTTCAATTATCCTCCTCTTAATGAGATTTCGGGCTTTCGCAAACGTTGTATCTCCTGCCTGACAAATGCGCCACAATAAAATGTAAAATACGGCAATTAACACGCCGCTTGGCAGAGTGAACAAGAATTCGTGCACCACATTAAAAACACTGCGCACGACTCCACCGCCGTCACGCCAGCACGTCCGTCCTCCACTACTACGTACTTCGCCGTTACGTAACTGTCTGTTGAGTATGGCGGTATATTCTAAGCCTTGCCTGTTGCTTAACTCTTGACAGATTCTTGAGAGGCTTCCCGTCGCAAATCTCGCCAGGAACAACCTCGGGGAAAGGATTTATACGTCCTAGGCACAAATTTCCTCGTTCTTCTCCTATTTAAAAGTCAGAAACAGACACTTGTATCACGATCTCTTTCTCCTCGCTGTAAGGCTCACCAACAAACTGGCTCCTCATTCGTCCTTCTCGCGCCGCAGACACTCGGGAGGCGTTTATGTGCGAGGCACCTTATTTATTTTACTTTTCTAGAGCCGAGGAATGCCAACAGAGATAATCTTACATCCATCTCTGTACGTGTGTGTGTGTGTGTGTGTGTGTGTTGCAGATTAATGTGAAAGTGTAGTAAGCGGCGTCAACAAAGCCACCTCTTAATCTAGTCAGTGTCACGGTACGTCTAAGCGAGGATCGTAAACTGCAAAAAGAATGTGGCGTAAATAAACGAAGAAAAAAGAATGTGCAAAAAAAATGCGGACAGACCAACCAACAAATTAGAGAGATAAGGAAAGATGTAAAAAAAGAAGGAAGGAAGAAAGGACGGATATAATGAAGGAGAGATAAAAGGAAGGAAGGAAAAAAACAAGAAGATAGGATAAAAGAAGAAAAGAGGAAAAAGGAATACGGAAAGGGAAACCAGGGTAGGGAGGAAAGAAAAGAAGAAAAAAAGGAAAAACATAAAAGGAAGGAAGGAAAAAAGTAAGACAGGATAAAAGAAGAAAAGAGGAAAAAGGAAAAAGAAAACGGAAAGCAGAGTAGGGAGGAAAGAAAAGAAGAAAAGAAGGAAAAAATGAAGAGGAAAAGAAAGAAAAGAGGAGAATGGCATCAGATACATTTAATCAAATCAGCATCTTAATCAACCCATCCACCTTGTCTATAATTTCCAAGACCAGAAAATGAATATAAAATGAAGAGGAAAGTTCACTACAAATACTGAAATCTAACGAATAAACAAAGAAAGAAAACAAAGCAGTAAACAGATAAACAGGAAACAAACAACAATAAAAAAACATCAGCACCAGAGAAAACCGAGCCATTATTTTTGTTGTGCACTGAAGATAAAATGTTGTTTGGCTTCACTCTCCCTCCGTACCCTCTTTCCCTCCCTCTCCGTCTTCCCTCCACCCCTGTTCTCCCCTCCACGCTGATCACTGACTTGTTCTCCCTCACACAGATCCCCACCGGCCCCCGTCCTACCACACCCTTCCGAGACCCATCAGCTCTGCCGGCCCTCACATCAAAGGACCCTCGCTCCCCTCTCCCAACACTGACCTCCTCCCCTCATCGTGAACCCTCGCTGCCCCTCACTCACTCCCCTATTACACTCCCGTCCCAGGCAAAACGCACCTCATCTCTCACTTTCTCCCTCCTCAAAAATACGCTGCACCTCACTCCTCATTCCCGGTCCCTCCCACATCACTCATTTTCCCCATCTTACCCTTTCCTGTATTTACTCCTCACTTATACAGTCACGGTACACGTCGCCCCTCATTCTTAATCTCTCATCCACCCCTCATTCTCCCTCCTCAATCATCCGGAACTCTCCCCTTCCTTCTCTCCCTCTCTCCTCTCTCATCTACCAGCTCCTCCCTTTCCTCTCTTAACTATCAGCCCCTCACCCCTCCCCACAACTCTCGCCCTCACTTTCCACTATCAACAACCCACACATGACTCCTCAGCCTCTCTCTTTCACCTTTCCCCCTCTTCCGCCCTTCCCTACCCAAAACAACACACCTCACCACACATCAATAATTTCTCCCCGTCCCTTCCCTCTCCCTTACCGATGCCCCCTCCCCCGTCTCTCACCCCTCCTTTCCACGCCCTCGCAAGTCTCCATAACAGTTGGGGCAGCGAGGCGCCAGACCGGGCAAAGTTAACATCCTATAACGTCGTTTGCCGGAGCCACGCAAGACCAAAAATGAGGCGACATAAACAGCCGTTAATTGTTATGAGGCGGGGGTCGGGGAGGAAGGGAGGGGGACTTAGAGGCAGCGGCCAGGTGAGCAAAGTGAAGGTAAGGCAAGCGTGGGGCGTCAGGGGTGAGCACGAAGGGTGGAAATGGACAGGAAAGGTCAACGAGAAAAAAGGAAAATGGAAATAGTAGGCAAGAAAAGTGTAATGTGATAAATATGTGTGTGTGTGTGTATGTGTGTGTGTGTGTGTGTGTGTGTGTGTGTGTGTGTGTGTGTGTGTGTGTGCCCGCTCTTAAAGACATGATGAATATTACGATAGGACACCTGCTAATTACCGAAAAATGGCGGAAGAACGAAAATACATCTTCCGACTAGGCTAGCCAGGTAGGAGCAGGCCGCGTCAGGTGAGGCTGTCGCGGGGAGAGGAAGGAGAGTAGCGAGAGGCTTAGAGTGGTATTAGGAAATGCTCCGGGTTCTTGTTATGACTGTTTAAGGCCAGAGAGGAACTACGTCGGGTTGTCATGAAAGTTGTCCCGTTAATAGCACGGCAGCCTTGTGAAACTACCACCAGGGTCATGAAACCACCAATAGAAACCCCGACAACTTCCGCGAGACCCTTTTTAAAAAGATGGACTAAGGCTCCGAAGAGTTCAATATTTTTATAAGTGGAGTGGCGCCCTTGAAATCACTCTCACTTATAACCTCTTTATCAGACAAAATATACTCATTCTGCGGCCATTCGTCTCCCTTCTCCAGCCCCCCCCCCCTCTCTCTCTCTCTCTCTCTCTCTCTCTCTCTCTCTCTCTCTCTCTCTCTCTCTCTCTCTCTCTCTCTCTCTCTCTCTCTCTCTCTCTCTCTCTCTCTCTCTCTCTCTCTCTCTCTCTCTCCGTATCTCCCTGTTTTCAATTCCTCCCTTCTCTCCACTTTTCCTGCCCTTGTTTCTCCCTCTCCCCTTTATACTCTCCTATCATTCCCTGCCCTTGTCTCCTCCTCGCCCAGGTCAACAGCTCCGCCCCTCGCCATGCAGGCCACGCACACCCTCCTGGACGGCCCCTCAGTTGTGGGAAATCAACACACTTTTTCCATATCCTCCTGTATCGCGTATTTGCATTTCTCAATATTTTCCATCAGGGCTCGAATTTACCTTTGCATTTTTCGACACTTTACTTTTAAATTTGGTTCTCTAAATTCACGGAGAAAGTATATTTTCCAAACAGTCTACAAAATGGATCTAAAAACAGATTTCTGAAGCGATAGCAAACACTCTTCCCGCTATCTACTCACCAATCGAGGTAAAACCGAATAGTCTTTCATTGTTGCATACAAATGGTTATTATTATAACAATGTCTGAGTATATTTTGTACACGAATTAATCCTATTTCTCGCTGGCGTGCAATAAACAGGCTCCCAATGAACATAATAATTCGTTTGCTGTTTTAAAGCACAACATTTCAAATGCTTCACAGCCTGTTTTCGCATACACACACGATTCCGCATGTTTTTTTATGTATTTATGTATAAATTCATGCATGCATATATGTATGCATGCATGCAAGCATGGATGAATGCGTATGTATGTTTGCACATGTGTGTGTGTGTGTGTGTGTGTGTGTGTGTGTGTGTGTGTGTGTGTGTGTGTGTGTGTGTGTGTGTGTGTGTGTGTGTGTGTGTGTGTGTGCCCGTGTGTTTGTGTGTGTGTGTGTGTGTGTGTGTGTGTGTGTGTGTGTGTGTGTGTGTGTAAGCAGCTAAATATAAAACGTATCGGTGAAAGTATGTACGTATGTAAAAATGTGTGAAAAAATAGTCCGGAGCTAAGCAATGCACTGTAAAATAAAGTCGCTCCTGCCATAACAAAGGAAAAAATCGTTGAAAAGATAGTCCCTGTTGTGACAAAATAGATGGTAGTTGAAAAGGTTGTCCCTCGATAACAGAGGAGGTCGTCTATTTCAATGTAGAGAAAGTAGCTGAAAAAGTAGCCCTCATCGTAAAAGAGGAAGTTGTAACAGAGAAGAAAATAGCTGAGAAAGGTCTCCCCTGCTATAGGACAAGGTCGTCACTGTTCCAAAAGAGGAAGAAACATTTCCTGAAAAAATGTCTTCAGCTGTAAAGGGAGAAACTGCAACCGAGAAAGTTGTAAAAAAATAACTTCTTTTCGTAAACGTTAAAAAAATGTTACTGAGACAGTTATTTCCTCTGTAGAAGAAAAACTCGTCCCTGTGTTTATAAGAGCATGAGTCGTTGAAAGAGTATTTACTGTTACAACGGAAAAGGAAGAAAAAGTTGGAAAGTTTTGTTTAGTCGGCGCAACATCTGTGGTCATATGCCGGACAGAGACAGAAGGGGAAGGAATTATAGAAGGGAACAGATCCCAGGAGACGGGACACAACCCCCGATTAATATCTGGTATACCCATTCATTTCTGGGTGGACAGGGGCGTAGGGTATCGGAAAAGCCGCCCAAGTTTTTCCATTCCGCCCGGGAATCGAACCCTGGCTCTCTCTGTTGTGAGCCGAGTGTGCTAACCACTGCACCACGAAGCCCCCGGAAAAAGAAGAAGTTCAGAAAGTTGTCCCCTCTGAAAATAAGTAAAATCGTTGAAAACTTGTTCCCTCTGCTGATGAAAGAGCTGGTCCAGTTCCAAAAGATTAGTCAAAAGTCGTTGAAAAGATAACTGCCGGTGTTTATATTTCATAAGAAAGGTACAATACAAAGAATAAGTGAAAAAGTTCTTGTCGCAAAATAAGTTGAAAAACCTGCCCCTTCCGTTAATTAAGGAAATGGTCGTTCCTGTTCCAAACGGGGAAGAAAAACTCGTGGAAAAGGCTTCGTCCAATGAAAAGGAAAAATCAGCAACAAAGGAGAGAGGAAATGAAAAAGACGGCCTTATCATTAAAGAATAGAATGTTGTTGAGAGAAACGTCCCTCCGTTACAAAAAAAAGGGAAGAAAAAATAATTGTTAGATTAATCGCAGGAAAAAAGATGAAAAAAAAGCAAGTCCCTGTTGTGGAAGAAGAAACTGACAGAACGCGAGGCAACGGTTGAAAAGAACGTCCCTGTAACTGTAGTGAAAAGTGAGGCGAATGAGAAAGTAAACATTAGACAGCATAAGCAATCAGTGATAACAGTTCATGCCGCGAAGGGTGACGACAGCAGATCAGGGCATTTTCAGACTGCCATAAATGTGTCATAAGAACATAAGAACATAAGAACGCAGGAGTCTGCAAGAGGCCGGTAGGCCTGTACGAGGCAGCTCCTTTGACCCTAAGCTCCCGTGTATCTAACCCCACCTAATATCGCTGTCCATGAATTTATCTAGTCTATTTTTGAATGTGACAATTGTATTGGCACTCACCACATGACTGCTAAGCCTATTCTGTTGAATCTGAATTTATCCAGTTTAAACCATACTTCGTGTCCTACCCGGTTCTTTCATCCATTTATAAACCTCGATCATGTCCACACACCCTTCGCCTTTAGAGAATGCAAGTTTAACTGTTTGAGTCTTTCCTCGTATGGCATTTCTCAACCCCTGAATCATATTCTAACATTTTGATATCCATTCTATAGTAGGTGTACAGAACTGAACCGCATAGTCAAGATGAGGTCTAACTAATGCTAAATATAGTTTGAGGAAGACTTCAGGGCTTCTGGCTTTGCTTACGCTCAAATAAAAAAAATCCAGTACCCTATTATTAGCTCGATTTCCTTGTTGATTGTGTTGACGGAGACGGAGATCAGGCTAACACTACCCCTCCTCTCTCCTCCAGACCCTACTATTGAGAGTGTCATTTAGCAAATAGTTATGTAGAGGGGGTTGTTCTACCTACACAGAAAGCTGCACTTCCCTACATTGAACTCCATCTGCCATTTATCCCCCAGTCATATAATCTGTTGAGTTCACTGAGAATACTAGCGTCCTGATCCCGACTCAATTACTCTACCGATCTTGGTATCAGTGGACCCTAACCCCGAACCTGGAGGACCCCGTAACACATCCCCAGTCAGATCTTTTATTATTGCACGCCTTGACCCCCAGTCAAAACTTTACCCTCTACTCCGTGAGCCTGTAATTTAAGCAACAGTCGTTGGTGAGGAACGACAAAGATTGGTGAGGCATGACCTACCTTTTGTGAACCCATGCTGCGAGTCGTTGAAATAAGCTATGTTTTAAAATGCTGAATGTTCCTGGCTATATTATGACTCCCAGCATCTTCCTATAACCGATGTTAAGCTAATTGGGCGATAGTTGCTACTTTCCATAGGCTCGCACGGCACCAGTATTAACCATCTTAAAGAAGATGGTTCGGTGGGTGTCTGATTATATCACCTACTAGCCTTTATACCCCTCGGAAATATCCCGTCAGACCTGGCGACTTGTTCTTCTTAAGCTTATCTATCTCATCTGAACTACTTGCCTGTTAATTATTATATCCCTCAATTTATCGCCATCCCTATAGTCGTTCGATCCTCCTGTGTGAATACTGAATAGTCGTTCAACAATGTGCTCATATTTTCGTAATTTTGTGTTTGATTTCAGCGGTCCAATTTTCTCCCGTGTTTTTGTTCTATACATCTGAAAGAAGCCCTTAGGATTACTTTTCGCCTCATTTGCTACTTTGATCTCATAGTTCTTTTTTGCTATCTTGGTGTTTTTCTTAACTAATCTAGATAGTTCGACGTACCGGCCCCTGAGATGTGTTTCCCCATTCTTTATTTTCTGATAAATTCCCTTCTTTAACCCAATCTCGTGTTTTAGTCCACGAGTCATCCACTTAGGATCATTGTTTTCTTTTCTAAGTGTTCGCTGTGGTATATGCTGTTCTTGCCCCTCTACTATTACTCTAACTAAATTATTGTAAGACATTTCTACCTGGTTCTCCTGGCTCTCCAATCCGCAGTTCTGGCCCTCATGAATCCCTAAATTATCCCAGTTTACCCCAGTTTAGTTAAAGTGGCGCCAGTGATAGCGTTGCATTGTTAGTTGTGGTGGAGAAACTACTGTTGCTGCTGTCGATGTTGATGTTATTGTTGCTGTTGTTGTTGTTATTGTTGTTGTTGTTGTTGTTGTTGTTGTTGTTGTTGTTGTTGTTGTTGTTCTTTATTACATTTATTTTTCTTCTGAATCATATTTTTCTTATATTTTTCCTTCCTCCTCCTCCTACTCCTTTTCCATTTTTCCTTTTCCTCCTCCTCCTCCTCCTCGACTTTCCGGAGAATGAAATAAACTCGCCGCCACTTGGGAAATATCAGCGCCCCGCCTCCGAACTCAGTTTTAGAAGTTGAAACATTAAATAAAGTTCAAAAAATTTCTTAACGCTGTTTCATTATTTTACTAAGTAGGTACATCCTCAGACATTACACACTCCCCGGGTAAAGTTTAAGTAAGCCCCCCCCCACCCATCCCCCCACCCCCACCTCCCGAACCTCACCATCCGGGCCTGCACCTTCTTCGCCTGCTGCTGCTCCACTTATTGGCTCCATTACTTCATGGGCCGAGACGCGCATGCACCCAGGAGCGGCGGCAATGGGAATGAAGGAGGAACAGAAATGCATGCAAATTACCCACGAATTTTGCTGGAATGGCGATACTCTTCATGGGAAGTAATCCTAACGTGACTTTTGGTTTCTCTCTCTCTCTCTCTCTCTCTCTCTCTCTCTCTCTCTCTCTCTCTCTCTCTCTCTCTCTCTCTCTCTCTCTCTCTCTCTCTCTCTCTCTCTCTCTCTCTCTCTCTCTCTCTCTCTCTCTCTCTCTCTCTCTCTCTCTCTCTCTCTCTCTCTCTCTCTCTCACACACATCTATCTCTTTCTATCTATCTATCTATTCCACACTAAATGAAACCACACAAAAGGCTTGAAAGTGATGCGCATACGATAGGCCGAGCTGTTTTGTGTTTGGTGGGTTTGTGTGGATGCTGGCGGACAGTGTAGCGTGTGGTATGTGCATGTGGCGGCGGCTATTGTGCGGCGTGTGGCAAGGCTGTGGTGATGTATGTGTGGAGGGGCGACGTATGGGATGTGTTGGGTATTGCGTGTCGGGTGGGGAGGGTGGTGGTGATGATTTAGGAATGGCTCGTTGTGTGATGCATGCAGTGATTAGAGGACGGGTGGTGAGTGCTGAGAGTGGTTGGTGAGGCGGTGAACGGAGGGTGGTGGTTCGGTGTGGTGTGAGGTGGTGGGTGAGAGGTGGGTGAGGGGGTGAGTGAGTGGTGTGAAGTGGTGGATGAGTGGTGTGTGGTGGTGGCTGAGTGGTGTGAGGTGGTGGGTGAGTGGTGTGAGGTGGTGGGTGAGTGGTGTGTGGTGGCGGTTTAGTGGTGTGTGGTGGTGGGTGAGTGGTGTGAAGTGGTGAGTGAGTGGTGATGATGTGAGTAGTGTTGTTGATAAGAGGCTTCAACACAAACACACCGACGAATATCCACGCGAAATACTGAGGCGGACGGTTGCCACAGGGCCGCAAGGCATAAGCATTTAGGCTGATCAAAGCACCAGCGCTCTCTCCTACTTATTTATTTACGGTGCGGCAACATGCGGCATTTTCCCTCTCTATATTTAGCTCTTGGCTGGCTTCCATTCGTACGAGCAAAAAAAAGAGTATGACAGAACCTCAAGTGATGGCCGGACAGCCCCACGATGACGGCCTTACCTGAGGTCGGCCAGGATCACTTTCATTTATCGTGTGAGCGGCCACGACGGGAGACATTCTTTACTTTCTCACGTGCTATGATCCAAATAAGCAAGAAATATTCGAAATCAATACTTTCTGTACGATCAAAGACTGTAGTCAAGCTGAAATGTCGGCACCGTGATTAAAAGTCGTCCCAGCACATTGATCTACTCTACACAAGGGCTAAGCACGCCCGAAACACGCTGTTCCTATAAAAGAGGACAAAAAATGGTTCCAACTAATTATACATTTTAGTTAGAAAGGTATCTTGATACTCTCCATATAAAGTTCAAGTCCTAGGAAGAAGGGTATACAGACGATGGAAGGCTGATGATGGAAGTTGCTGATTAACTAAATTTATATTACCAGTGGAAAAAGACTACAGTGACCCCTCACGTCCCCTCTCGATGACCAGCGTGCCTGAACTGCGCCGAGGGGACAGACAAGCGGCTGCGTCAGGGAGCCTAGGTCAAATTAATTAAATGAAGATAAATTGGTTCAGGTTCGGGCCAGGCTGATAACTATTTCCAACGTAAAGTTCATTGGATTTACACGGCTCAGTCCTGGCGAGGTGGAGGCGTTGCTGGAGCATCATTCTCACAACAGCATGTTTATTGCATTACCTGCGGCAGGTGGGGACACGACTGACGTGCCGCGCCGCCCCTTCACCGCGATTACCCACAAATTTTTCCTCCCTTCTTGTCCGACAAAGGTTCAACGCCCCGACGCGACGCTTAATGGCTGTTGAGGTGAGGCAGAGACACACTTAAGGGTCGTGGCCCTCTCTCTCATAGTTCACAGCACGATACATGCATCACTAAACTCTTACCAATTACCAACATCCACTGGGTGTTCATTTAATCAACTCGTCACCCGGTTTTTTTCCAACATTTTTCCTCCGTCTGTACGTACTTGAAAAAATTATTCCCCCAAATCAGATTCATGAACAAAATCTGACTAAATCTATTTGGTCTTGATAATAAACAAAATATTTCCAATATCAGCTTTCAACTTAATTATTCAAGAATATGTCTATATGTAAAGATAAGAACAATTACCTTATATTATTTATCTTCGGTATGATATGCATTATCATTATCACAATCACATGTACTCTTTCAAATCTGATAAGCAGCGTTTTTCCGGTGTTAGGATGCTTAGCTGCACTGCTCTCACTTTGAAAATAGATCCAGGAATCTATCCGTGCTTACTATTTCCATTACTTTGTCACCATTCTTTAATCCAAACTGTCCAGAAACTGCTTCTCTAGTAAAGGAGTGGAGTGAAAAAACTCGGTAATGACGTTTTGAGTGCTTCAAGAATAAAACAAGAAAAAAAGAAATAAGGAAACCATCAAATCCCAGAACTCTCTCTCTCTCTCTCTCTCTCTCTCTCTCTCTCTCTCTCTCTCTCTCTCTCTCTCTCTCTCTCTCTCTCTCTCTCTCTCTCTCTTCCGGTATCATTATTTCACGAGGTGAGGAGCACAAGGTCGTCGGCCTGGCGGTCCTGCATGCAGCGCAGCGAGCAAGCCCCGACTCTCCTCATTATCCGCCCCCAGCTGAACATTCGCCACAATACTACCGAAAGTTTGCAATTTATGAACCAAAACGCGCGACGCTGCCGATATTACCGCCGGGAGACAGAAAATCAAACATTGGGAGCTGTGAGTAAGGTGCAGTGACGTAATATGAAGCGACGTGCTGGAAAATGTGATGTGGCTGACAAGAGTGTGTGTGTGTGTGTGTGTGTGTGTGTGTGTGTGTGTGTGTGTGTGTGTGTGTAATAGAGACAGTCAGACACAGACAGACAAAAAGATACAGACAGACAGAGACATAGTGAATGAGTGAGGGGAGAGCTTTAAATTGATAGTGTTAGATAAGACTTTTGGTTCAGTATTTATCTTCAATCACATTTTTCTTCACCCTTCAATCACCACCATCACCACCACAACAACTATCCCATTCACCACCAAACCACCTACCGCCACCACCACCTCTACCACCGCCTCCACTAACACCGCGGAAGCGCTCTTAACTTTCCACCAGATGGGGTCCACATTTAACAGTCTATGTACCAGGCCAACTTACCATCAATCCAAGTGTCTCGCACTGGCCTACCAAGCGACAAACTTCAGTGCAATGTATGCGTCTGGTGGAGGGCCGGGACTGAATGCGGGGAGGAAGGAAGGACAGTGTGAGGCAGTATATTGCAAACTTTTGATTAGATTACGGGGAAAAATATCGTGTGGCTGAGGGAACTGCGAGAGAAGTATAAGATTAAGAAAAGAAATACAATGAAGATGATAGTAATAATAATAATAATAATAATAATAATAATAATAATAATAATAATAATAATAATAATAATAATAATAATAATAATAATAATAATAATAATAATAATAATAATAATAATAATAATAATAATAGTAATAATAATAATAATAACTGATAATAATGCAATAAAGGGGAGAAGAAGAAGAAAAAAAAAAAAGAAGAAGAAGAAGAAGAAGAAAAAGAAAAAGAAGAACAAGAACAAGAAAAAGAAGAAGAAGAAGAAGAAGAAGAAGCAATAATTCAAAGAGAGGATGATCACGATAATGACTATGACGGCAATAAACAAAACAAAACAAAAAAAAAAATAAAAAAAACGAAAACAAAACATGAGATTCAGTGGCATGACAAAAAAAAATATTTCGGAGTAAGAAAATATCGCAAAAAAATGAAAAGAAGAAAGGAGAGGACGAACAGGATAGTGCAAGAAGAAGGGAAAGAGTAACTACACGCAGGAGAAGGAGAACGAAGAAGAGAAGGGCGAGAGGGGGAGGACGTGCAATAAGAGGATGAAGAGGACGAGGACGAGGAGGAGGAGGAGGAGGAGGGAGAGCACGAGAGAGAGGTGGTCGGCTCAAAGTTAGGAGAGTCAATAGAGGTGTTTGATTAGTGGAGGACACAGACAATGGCTCAGTCCAATGTCAAGATTATATGGAGAATGGTACCCAGCGGCGCCCTCTCCCCCCTCACTCCCCGGAGCCCTCAGTTCCAAACATTCGTACTTGGGTTCGTATCGACAAAGGGTAGGTACACTTCTTTGAAAAGGTTTTCGTTCAAGTTGTTGGGTCTCTCACTGGCCGTTTCATAAGCCTGGTGTGGTTTTTTTTTACGAAGATTTTGAACCATGAACGAGTAACTCACTCATGAAAACTTGTCTAGTATTTCATGTAGCCTTTTAAGGTATTAGTAGTGAGAACCTATAGCGTCTAAAACTTTCAGGCCTAAGTCTCAAAATAATTGTAACCTTTTCCTTCCGACGTGATAAATGAGGTCTACAAAAAAAAACATGCTCTTCTTAGTGTCGCATAAGACGGCAAAAAGACATGTAACTCCTTTTAAGTAGCAGATATAGATGAAATTAGACACCGATCCCCATATCTCTCAATTGAAGTGGCCCAAAATGCTTACATGCTCTCTTTCATGAGTTGGTTTCATTGCCTATGCGTTAAAAGTCGTAACGAATGACGATGATGAAAATGACGTCCTACTTTTACTTCCAGAATCTATTTAAAAAACAGGTGATTAACGTAACACAGACAAAGAGATCGAAGAGTATCCAGGCAATAAGAGGAGGCGTGCATGATGGACGATGTGTTGGATGTGCTTCTATCACGTGAAAGATGCGGTGATTCATTGCACCTCACCTCCATGGAGTAATTACGCCACACAAGAAAATAAGTGAATGATTTACAAGGGCTCCAAGCACCAGGAAGGGGCGTCGGATGCTGGTAGCGACTCCCACGTTACTCACGCACACAAAAAAGTACTCACTCTAAGAATACTACATCGAGCTGGGGCCCAAAGGAATAAGACAATAGAAAACCTTTGATTCGACTAAAGTTTCAGCGATCAACAGTAAATTTCAGGGATCGTAAAAGTCTCCTTCCGTCAATGAGTTCCAGACGAGACTTGAAAGACTTCGGGGCGGAGGCGGTTGGTTAGCGGCGCCCTGAACACTGCTTTCCTGGCGCATTGGATGTTCGAGTTACTTTTCCCTCACGCCAGGAATTTCATTTTGCTTCATCCGATTCATTACTCTTATTCTTGATGTTCCTTTCTATATATCGCATGTTTGCATTATCTTACCTACAGCCTCTTTCCATAACCTATTATTCAACTTCCTTTCTATGTATCGCATGACTCCATTCATCTATCTCACCCCTTCTTCTCATGACTTATTATTGATGTGCTTTTTTTTCTAAGTACGTATGGCATGACTTTATTCCTTTTTTTAATCGACTTCCTGGAGGAGGGATATAATGCATATTGTCACCGAATTCATATGAGAAAATTCTTAGGTGAATATTCCGATCTGATTCAAATTTGGGGAAAAAATGCGAGTAAAACTGACTGAGTGATGGCGAGCGAGTGATGGCGAGTGAGTGATGGCGAGCGAGTGATCAAAACTGACCGGCCCGCCTTTGCTTTGAGGGCAGACCAGAGGAGGACCATGAGCGCTTCTACTAATGTCGCTGTGCTTCACGGGGCGCGGTCGACACATTTCCGATAGTCCGATAAAATGAATGATTGCAGCCATCTTCACAATCAAATTCTAGCCAATATGGAGAGCATAAAATATGTTCTGGAATAAACTCTTTAGTATTATAATTCTTAACATGTGCCTCTTATTTCATCCTTCTTAACCCATTTTTATTTCTTTATTTCCCCTCATGTCGTATATTCTTCATTTCCTGGTAGTTTTTTCGTTGCCTTTTTAGACCACTCTTGCTCTTCCATTCCTTTTTCTCAGTCCATGAATTGTGTTTGCTCGACCTCAGCCTTCTCCAATTGCACCTCCTTCCTCTTCTCACGTCAGCGCTTCCAGACTTTCTCTCTTTCCCTCAGCAGCTCCGTCGGGTCGCAGAGGGGCAATCTTGCTTCGGACAATCTTGAATGTCTTCAGCCAAGAGCCTTCAACACCAATGCCATTGTTTTATGTAACCAGGACATTTCTTTACCTCCTCATTTTCCACATCCGCAACCAAGATATCCTCTCTCATGTGTTTTGTATGGAAAAAAAAGAACGTTTGTTTATATCGATAATTATTCACTTCCACAATTTTTTGTTATCCATTTTCTTAAATCCAGCAGAAAAAGGTTCCATTTAATTAATTTGCGCTTCTAATGAAACATGAATCCTTTATATGCCTTAATGACCCAGATCATACAAATAATTACATGGTGATCTCAAAATAACATTTTTTGGCAGCTGTTACTAAAGTCTAACAAAGGCTAACGAGGCTAGAAACCGCTCATAATTGACATGTACATAAGGATGACGGACAGTCCGTCAGTCAGTCATTTGACAGCCCTGTCATCCGTCACCCATCCATCAGGTACAACAGTAAAAAACATCAAGGTAAAAGAAATTTCGCTCACCGGCTATGAAAGTACAGTACAGATGAGAGGGACTGTGAGAGAGGCTGAGACAGTAATGAAAGGCTTGGAGGCAGGGAGGGAGGCATATCGCGTAGTGAAGAAAGTACTAACTAAGAAGGTTAGATGAAAGGACAGGGGCGCTGCCTGGGCGCCGTGCACTGATTCCCGCGCGTCGAGGCGATCACTGCTGACAGAGCCTTTGATGGGTGGGGATCAGACGTCTCGAAGGAGTAAGAGGCTCCCGCTGATCCGATTACGAGTTCTCGGGTCACTACACGGGCCTCACTGATTGAGGTAGAAGGAGCTTGCCGGATTTGATAATTAAGTGAAGACTTTGAGAAACGGTGACGTAAGAGAGTTAAATGAGGCCTGATTTGCTCGACAGTTTGTTTGAGGTGTTTGTAAGCGTCCACCGGAACGTGTGGCTTCTGCGGCGCTTATACAAGTTGGACCTACGTAAAACTTTTCAGTGGAAGAGGACGTCTAAATGTCGACGTAGCATATAGTATTCAAAATACATTCAGCGTCTCACGAACTACTGCTACTACTGCTCTTACAACTGCTACTATGAAGTTGCTGCAGCTGCTCTTACTACTACTTCTACTACTACTACTATCACTGCTAATAATAATAATAATAATAATAATAATAATAATAATAATAATAATAATAATAATAATAATAATAATAATAATAATAATAATAATAATAATAATAATAATAATAATAATAATAATAATAATAATATAATGATAATGACAACAGTAGCCATAGAAATAATGAAAATCCTAATAATTATTGTAAGCGTTACACAAGCCGTTTTACTCCCAGTCCGAAAAAAAGTAATATTTGTTAGAAAAATAAATAAAACATGGCAACAAAAAAGGAAAATAATTCATATTTATAACGACCAGTTCCGTATCTTTCTTGTTTATTGAGAAAAAATAATATTCCGGGAATAGCATTTATGGCCCTAGACTTTACAATAATACAATATCATATATATTTATGTGTGTGTGTGTGTGTGTGTGTGTGTGTGTGTGTGTGTGTGTGTGTGTGTGTGTGTGTGTGTGTGTGTGTGTGTGTGCGTGCGTGCGTGCGTGCGTGCGTGCGTGCGTGCGTGCGTGCGTGAGTGCGTAAGTGTGTGCGTGCGTGAGTGCGTGCGTGTGTGTATGTGTGTGTGTGTGAAAGACAACGCTATCAACAACGATTACAATAACAATAATAATGATAATAGTGATGATATCGATTATATTTGCAACAGTAATGATGATGGTAATTGTGATGATAATGATGATAATAATAAATTAAATGTAATAGTGATAATATCAATAATAATAAAAATCATGACTTCACACACGCAAATGTTAAGCCGCAAGGACATGACACAACCTTGCCGGACGTGGGAACAATTAACAGCATCACACCCTTCGATCTTTACACGACACGCTTTTAACATTCTATATTCTAAAATGCCTTCAAAGATATTCCCTCCGCTTCTCCTCGGTCAGTTCTTTTCGTAAACCTTCCGTACAAGTATTACATACATATTGCTTCTCAAAAATCTAATAGTGTGATGTTTGATTGTGTTTTACATTTTCTCAGCTTGCCGTCTTGATAAATATAAAATTACAAATATAGCTTCAAGATAAAGGATACAACAACCACCAACACGAACCCCATCATAATCATCACAACTAACAGCACGACCATCACCTCACTACACCACCACCAACACCACCACTGACAACAACAACAACACAAGAGCCAGATATTGCATCCCTTTACTTTACCGCCCAGTGACCGACCATCCTATGCACATGCTACAATTTGAACTTATATTAAACATCCAGAGTCCCCATCCTCACCCTGACCTATAGAGTACCATGTGTTATGATGTGTTCTCCTTCTGACCCCAGCGTCACGCCACTCCCATCCCTGCTTGCGCCCCCCCACCCCCCACCACCACCAGCCAAGGGTATAGGTCTGGCCCGCCATTCAATCATGCTAAAGATTAAACCGCACAAAAATCACCTCCATTTTTCTATGTCAAACATTTGCAACTCGAGAATTGAACATCACCACTCACTCTTGAAACACTTCCCGACTCTTTAGTTTAACGGGTGGTGGAAGGGTTGAGTGTGTGTGAGTGTGTGTATATGTGTGTGTGTGTGTGTGTGTGTGTGTGTGTGTGTGTGTGTGTGTGTGTGTGTGTGTGTGTGTGTGTGTGTGTGTGTCACGTTTCTGGAATCCTGAATTCGTTATCTTTTATTATTATTATGCTTGTTGCGTAAATAATGTTCAAACAATATAATAAATTGAACTCTCCTCCCACACACGCACACTCTCCTAAACACACACACACACACACACACACACACACACACACACACACACACAGTATTATCAAGGTTATAGCTATCTAACCATGAAAAACAATGGACAACTTCAACAGCAGCACCCTCACCACCACCACCACCACCAACAACAACAACAACAACGACACAAAGGACAGTTAAGCCCAACACACAGGATTATAAACTTTTCCACTAAGACAAAATATACTGGTTGTTACTCCACCATCTTTGTTCGTGAAGTAGGAACTCAATTTCGCGCTTGTTATTGTCACTCTCCCGTTGCTCCCGTCACCCAATTTCTGCAGGCAACGCGAAAATTTGAGTCGCATAAGTATGGCGAACAAATTTATATGGAAATGTGGCGCCGAGGCAGTATACAACACGTCTAGCGACTGAGCCTCCCATTGACAGAGGTTCAAGTTAAGTACTTCGTGGAATGCTGCACTACCTTGCCGTCTAAATTATATTCGTTAAAGTGTTGACTCCCGCCTAAGCCTGAGGAACCTGTAATGAAGACGCGCTATGCCAGTAATGCCCATAATTATATATACATCATGGTTTACTAATGTTCGTTTGTACGTTCTCGCATCATGCTTACGTCTAGAGGTACAGCATGAGCGTGATCGACAGCTGTTTGTGCATGGGTGTGGGTGTAGACCTGTGATTGTTGATGCGAGGCCAGGATGCTGTGTGTGTGTGTGTGTGTGTGTGTGTGTGTGTGTGTGTGTGTGTGTGTGTGTGTGTGTGTGTGTGTGTGTGTGTGTGTGTGTGTGTGTGTGTGTGTGTGTGTGTGTGTGTGTGTGTGCGTGCGCGCGCGCGTGCGTTCCAGACATTTTCGCAAATCAAATAAGCAGCATAAACACGTTAAGGTTAAGTGCCACTTCCATTATAAGGGAAAATATCCATTCATCACTCCATTTGGTTTAACGAGCTTTCTGTCTATGATTTATGATGTAAACGCATGATCTTCCTTGGAAATAAAATGTCAAATTAAAGAAAGTAAATTTCAATTTTCTGTTTGTTGAGAGTAAAATGTTTCAGGGAAGTGCTTCCAAGTGCCCCACGTTCGCCCATTTTAGCTGACTTTTACGACACTCAGAGAATACGGAAACGCAAACTGTAAGTTCCCATGTCTCGGGGACAAATGATAATAGCGGACCGGAGGTTTAAAAAAAAGAGAGAGGGAGAAGAAGAAGAAGAAGAAGAAGAAGAAAAAGAAGAAGAAAATGAAGGGTAAAGAGCAGTGGCAGTACCTCGCCATTGCCAGAACAATATTCACGCAGAAGAAAAAGAGACATTAGGGAGGATGGTATCGACATCTTTTCGCCTTATCAACATTCCATCTGTTCCGTGTCCCCACCGATGCCTTAGTCTGCACCAAAGAAACCTTCATTATCTCCCCTCATCTTTTCCATGTATTTTGCGGCTGTTAACAACAAACCTTATTCTCTTCCCCTCTTTAAGACAACCCTGCACAGAATTTGTTGCCCTCTGTAATGCAATCCCGATCGCTTCCCTAACGGAGGAGCGAGCGCTTATCTTCACTTCTTTATCCCCAATAACGGTAAACTCTCCAGTAGACTTTGGCTATTCTATTTTTCCTTCTTTACAACACTGTTTTCAGTAGCGAATCTTGATGGTGGTTCAGTGATAGACGCCGGTGTTTTATTTTTCATTCCTGATCCTGCTACTTTTTTTTTAAACCCTGCATTTTGAAAACTGCTTTGACGACCTTACAACCTTATTTGACTACGCATTATTTTTGCTTAGCCGGTTTGGAACAGATATTTGCGCCCTTTTTTATCTATTTCGTTGTACCCTTAACTGCCTATTCTTTAATCGATAAAAAAATATTTTACAGAATATTTTGCCTACTCTCAATTTTGTTGAAAGTGATTATTATTTCCCCGTAGTGAATCATCACATCGTTCATTTGTCTTCCGGCATTTTTTTTTCATCATTCGCAGCAGTATATTGCTTGTGTTCATAATAATGAAAGTATGGCAATTGTATTAGTCACGAGCTGATACACAGATAAGGCCTCGTGGACGCTGTCCACTGCGTTATGGAAATGAAAGGTTAAACTGAAAATAATAAAAAGCATTGCACTACGCTACAACACTCTAGTGTTCTATATATTTTTAATCGGGATATCTATATGCACAAAAGTAATATGAACTATCGCGTTCCATATATTAAAAAATGATTGTGTCCCATCAGTGCCTGGCGGGGAGGGGAGAGCAGAGCGCCGCTTTTCCCTGCACGGACACTGAAAGCCACTTTGCACGGCTCCTACACGCGCACGCCCTACGCCGAGCAGCGCCTCCACAATGTTATAAATACATCGTTTTTATGTACACTCTGCAACATCTATATTCAATTTCTGAACAAAACTTCCACTAATTACGAAAACTTGGCGAGCCCCGATAATTTAATACATAAAGTTGACGGTCTAGACGACCTTTGGACCCAACACACACACACACACACACACACACACACACACACACACACACACACACACACACACACTAAACATTCAAACATACATACATTTACAAGGGAAAAGGTCAGGCCAATGTTTTTCCCAGCATACTATAACAGGAGGAGCAGGCAGAAGAGGAGGAATAGTTGATTGTGTTGGTGGCCGTGGAGAAAAGAGGAGGGAGGAAAGATGTTAAGGACGAGGACAACAAAGGAAAGAAAAACACCAACAAGAATTTCATCAACTGCATCAACAACAATATAATGATGATAATGATGATACAAAAAGAAGAAAATGGAGAAGTAGAATAGAAGGACGATGATAGATAAAATAGAAGTAGCAGTAGTTGAAGAAGAACAAAAACAAGAGCATGAAGAGCAAGAGGAGAGTCAAGAACAAGAACCAGAACAAAAAAAGAACGGGAACCAGAACAAGCAGAACAAGATCAAGAAGCAAAGAGTACCACCACCTATATCACCCCTAAGAGGAGCATGAAGTAGGGACAGCAGCAGCAGCATCCCAGCGAAGGAGCAGGCGAAGAAGGTTGGCTGCCCAGCGTGGAGCTTGGCGTGTGTGGTGGCTCCGGTGATGGGATGAGGCCCGTGGGAAGACGGCCTCTCTCGCTCCGCCGCACCGCCACCTTTTCCTACAATCATTGTCCTGTGATGTGCTGGACCCCAATGCGAAGGACGGCAGGTACGGAGGAGCAGGGGAAGAGAAGACCCTCACCTCTGTGGCAGAAATACGACCCGTTGCCACCACCACCGCCAACACATCCACGAATGGCTCCTCCTCCCTATCTACCAACAACTCACAAAAACAACACCAGGAGATATGTTTTCAAAGCATGCGATTGTGGGCTTTAAATTACTTGAATTACTTGAGATGCCCTGATTACTGCCTCGGCGACACCTTGGAATTCTGGGTCTGAGCGTGCGGGTGGGTGGTCTTCAGGAGTAAAATCACTCCAACAAAAATTACATCCCTTCAACCTCCAGAACAGCTGACGCGAGAGCTATATGAATGACCATAAAAACAATAATTCCTCGTCTGGCGTCGTACCTGATTCCCCACTTGCTGACTCTGTTTGCTAGAGCGGAAAATAATATTTTCCACGAGTCTTCACTATTTTTTTCCAGTCTGCAGTTAATAGGCTTTCCTAGGGCAGTAAAGCTTCATTGCATTAGCCAGCAAAAAAAAAAAAAAAAAAAAAAAAAAGGCATTCAAAAAATTAACAAAAAAAAGCATACTGGAAAAGCATCACTCTTGCACCACGTCGCCGTTACCAAGAAAGTTAATAACATTAAAACGGGACGTCCATACTTCATAACTGTGCCCTCCCAGACAGCCTCAAAGGTGTATCGTTGTGACAGGAAAGAAACATACAACTGCATCTAATGTGATATTTCACTATAGCGATCCACCTGCAAATTCCAATCTCCTCACACTGGGTTTTTTTTATCAATAACTGGTAAAATCTACAGCTAACGTAAATTACTTTTCTTTCAATAAAGACACTCAAAACACAGGAGTAGGTCGCAAGAGAGAAGATAAATAGATTTTGGAATCCGTCCATCTAAGCTGCTTTCTCTTTTTATTTTATGGAGCAGAAAGATCAAAGGCTTTTCTATTCCATTTATTTGTTTCCTTTCGCCTCCTATCTACTTTCCACTTGTTCTGCCCAGAGTGAGCGTCGCAATGGAGACACTGCAACACCGAATGGTTTGACAAATGGCATTGTATGTGAGATTAGTTTTCTGTATATTAAATCAATTTACAATAGAGAAGCAATTAATTGAGTGGATTATTTTATTTTATGGGGTGTAGCCTTGGCGCTGCATATTGCCTCAGTTAACTCATATTCCTACACTGCACACCACGCCTAGCATCACCACTATGCTTTCACCTCACGCTATCACGCACCCTCAATGCTACGAACCATACCAGCCTCACGAGTCAAAACCCAGCCTCACGAATCAAAAATCAGCCTCATGAATGAAAAAACAGCCTCACGAATAAAAGAAAACCAGCCTCACGAATCAAAAACCAGCCTCTCGAATAAAAAACCAGCCTCACGAATCAAAAACCAGCCTCAAGAATCAAAAACCAGCCTCACGAATCAAAAACCAGCCTCCCGAATCAAAAAACACCCTCGCGAATCAAAAACCACCCTCCCGAATCAAAAACCAGCCTCATGAATCAAAAACCAGCCTCACGAATCAAAAACCAGCCTCATGAATCAAAAACCAGCCTCGCGAATCAAAAACCAGCCTCATGAATCAAAAACCAGCCTCGCGAATCAAAAACCAGCCTCATGAATCAAAAACCAGCCTCACGAATCAAAAACCAGCCTCATGAATCAAAAACCAGCCTCGCGAATCAAAAACCAGCCTCATGAATCAAAAACCAGCCTCACGAATCAAAAACCAGCCTCACGAATCAAAAACCAGCCTCACGAATCAAAAACCAGCCTCACGAATCAAAAACCAGCCTCACGAATCAAAAACCAGCCTCATGAATCAAAAACCAGCCTCATGAATCAAAAACCAGCCTCACGAATCAAAAACCAGCCTCATGAATCAAAAACCAGCCTCACGAATCAAAAACCAGCCTCATGAATCAAAAACCAGCCTCACGAATCAAAAACCAGCCTCACGAATCAAAAACCAGCCTCAAGAATCAAAAACCAGCCTCACGAATCAAAAACCAGCCTCACGAATCAAAAACCAGCCTCACGAATCAAAAACCAGCCTCACGAATCAAAAACCAGCCTCACGAATCAAAAACCAGCCTCACGAATCAAAAACTAGCCTCGCAAATCAAAAACCAGCCTCGCAAATTAATAACCAGCCTCACGAATCAAAAACCAGCCTCACGAATCAAAAACCAGCCTCACGAATCAAAAACCAGCCTCACGAATCAAAAACCAGCCTCATGAATCAAAAACCAGCCTCACGAATCAAAAACCAGCCTCAAGAATAAAAAACCAGCCTCACGAATCAAAAACCAGCCTCATGAATCAAAAACCAGCCTCATGAATCAAAAACCAGCCTCATGAATCAAAAACCAGCCTCATGAATCAAAAAACAGCCTCACGAATCAAAAACCACCCTCACGAATCAAAAACCACCCTCACGAATCAAAAAACAGCTTCAAGAATAAAAAACCAGCCTCACGAATCAAAAACTAGCCTCGCGAATCAAAAACCAGCCTCGCGAATCAATAACCAGCCTCATGAATCAAAAAACAGCCTCGCAAATCAAAAAAACACATCACACTGCCCCTACAACACGCCAAATCATAGCAGTCCATGTACCCACCCACGCCAACCTCAGCTTCTTGGCTACCTATGATGAAAACCTCCCAATAAATCTTCCACCTCGATGCTCCCTCAAGGACAAACACGAACCACAGAATCCACGAAAATATTTGTGTGGGACGTATAAGAAAGAAAGAAAGAAAGAAAGAAAGCGAGCGAGCGAGAGAGAGAGAGAGAGAGAGAGAGAGAGAGAGAGAGAGAGAGAGAGAGAGAGAGAGAGAGAGAGAGAGAGAGACGAGAGAGAAGAGAGAGAGAGAGAGGTGTAATCTCTCTCTCTCTCTCTCTCTCTCTCTCTCTCTCTCTCTCTCTCTCTCTCTCTCTCTCTCTCTCTCTCTCTCTCTCTCTCTCTCTCTCTCTCTCAGGTGACGAGCTCTATTTGAATCATTAGCGTAGGCTTCCTGAGTCCCTTTATTCGGAGGTTATTAACTTCATTGACGAGGAAAATCAGTGTTAACATAATCAGTAAGTCGCTTCTCCTCTACTTAATTCTGGAATGTGATTTAACAACGCATAAGTTTGTGTTTTTGGAGTCATGGAAATAATGTATACGAGATATTATTAACAGTAGTCGCCAGTAGGGCTTTTTTTTTTTTTTTTTTTTTTTACCCTTTTAACGCGGCCATTTCATGAAAGTTGGTTACCATTCTCAGAAAAGTTCGGATCTGGCACTGCTAATATCAAAAGTAAATGTGTAATGTTAGATATAAAAATACAGGCTTGAAATGAAGGGAAGGGGTGGAGCCTGCAGTTCAAGGCTAGTTTTAATTTTGGAAGGCTTAGCGGGAGGTCCCTTGCGTCAGGTGGCGGGGAGATAATGGGACAGGGAGAGGGGAGTGGAAATGAGTGAAAATGATAAAGAAAACAAATGGTGTCTATATGAGCATCGAATAACTAAAACAAGTCTATAAAAAGAGAAAGCACACCAAACTAAAAAAAAAAAAAAAATAGGCGTCACTGCTCTGAAAAAGGCGAAAAAAAAAGCAGGAAACAACGAAACGAAATGAATTGGATATCTCTAACGATTCTCCTTTTTTCATAGTATCATACAAGCTGGATTTTTCCTCTCTCTTTCTCCCTCTTTCTCTCGCAGCCCTTCCCGCCGTCCGTTGAAAAAAAGGCGTAAAAAAAAGAAGTCATAGGAGCCACAATAAAGGAGTCTACCCCAGGAGAAATAAAAACTGTGACAAACGGAGTAAAAGAATAGAAGGAAAACGGGTACAATAGAAACCAACAGTGAGTTCAGAAAAATTGAAAGGGGATGAAGCGTGGAAAAGAAGGTCGAGATCAGATTATGGCTATCACGGCGGAAAGTGGAGCCGACTGAGGGAACGAGAAGGGGAGGGAGGGAGTCAGGACGGAGCAGGGACGGCAGAGATGGAGAAAGGAAGCAGGGGAGAGGTGATGGGATGGAAAAGAAGTTAAAGGTATGGAGAAAAGGAGGAGAGGACAACATTATAAGAGGTGAAGGCAGCTGTGAAGAGACGAGAAGGGGAGAAAGGCGGGACATCGAATGGACGGCAGGAGGACAAGTGATGGGGATGAAAAAGAAGTTAAAGCTGTGGAAAGGAGGAAACGACAATATCAGAAGTTAAGGCAGCTGTGAGGAGACGCAAAGAGGAGAAAGACAGGACAGAGAATGGACGGAAGATGTGGTGGGATAAAAAGAAATAAGCTAAGAGTATAGAGAGCAGGAGGAGGATGCGATGAAAAAGAAGCTAAATGTGTGGAAAGGAGGAGGAGGGGCATCAACAGATAATGGTAAAGGTAGTGGTAAAGCGGGGAGAAGATACCAACGACAAGTCCAAAGGCGGCTCTTCCACATAAAAACACGTGAACATTCAGCCTGCCTGCCGGAAATGCGTGAGAGACGACAAGGAAAAATAGTAAATGACAGTGGCTGCTGAGGAGGCCAAATGAGGCTTGAGGTTAATATTCCGGGAAATTACGGAAAACTAGTGAGGAAATATTGTCAGAGATTATTGTACGTTGTCTTTTATTACACAGACAGTTATTGACCTAGAACAAACAAGGGTGTAACAATAATGGAATTGTTGAAGACATACAATAATAATAATTCTGGGTGATAACGCAGCATGCTCTATCAAATTTAAACAGACCTCTGACAATCATAACAGTTTTTTTCAGAATATCTACACAAACTAAAAGCCACACCAGTATATCGTTTTGTTTTCCGTGGGAGCATTTACGTACAACTATAATGAAGGCTAAAGCGTGTATAAAAAGTATAGCTACTGTACTGGGGCAGATATCAAGTAAAATCCAGAAATTCTCTCATTATCGGCAAAATCCACAACGAAAATCTTAAACACTTGCCAAGTAACTAAATGGGAAAGATTAATTATAGACGGAAATCAAGATGCTAAAAAAAATACAGCCTCCACAGAATAGTAAATAAAAAAAAAATTATTGGTTCAATCAATTCCCTCTGAAAAGACAGTACTTTGCGCTGCATTTCAAAAGAAATATATAAAATCTTTATTGGTTGCAAAGTTAGCTCAAAGTTCGCCAAATTTTGACCCCGTTTTCCTCCTTTTTTTTAAACGGCGCTTGGTACCGTATGGAAATAGACTATTCATATACGTTCATAAGATAATTATAATCAGAAATCTACTCTCTCTCTCTCTCTCTCTCTCTCTGTCTCAGTACCAAAGGTCGTAGAATCAGTTTGTGTGCATAGGTCGTGTTTCAGCGGCAGCGTCCAAACACAGTTAACTTTCTGTCACCACCGCGGCCCCCAAGGTGTCTACGGCTGGAGGGAACTTGTGCCACTGATAACGACTATCTCGCTTTCATGCAGCTGCTGGAGGAGCGAGGCGAGGCTGCTTGGAACCGCCATCGCCAAGTTAACTCGCTACGGTTCCTTTGTTGTCATTTATATTTCCAACATTTAACCAGGTCATGCCTTACGACCTAGTACATCTGCCAGGAGAGGGAAGCGGGGACTGAGGCTGGGTGGAAAAGTGGTGGGATGGCTACATGGCCGAGCTGAGACGCGCACGCAAGGACATACACACAGACACACACACTAAAAAAAAATAATAATAATAAATAAATAAATAAAAACATCCACGTGCGTACCAATTTTTTAAGACGAACACAAAGTTTTGCTTCTTTGATCACCGACACTCGTGTACCCCTTTATTTTTTTATGAAAGATTTACGGGAACTAATATATATATACAAACAAGTATAAAGATAGATAGATAGCTAGATACAGACAGAGAGAGATAAATAGATACATATACATAAATTTACATATATATAGATAAAAACATAGTGTCTCATTAATATGATATTTGTTCAATATAGCTTCCCAACGTTTCAGCGTTCACTGTGCGCCTCTAAATATTCCTATGTTATTATCATCATTCCTATATCTACTTTTTTTTATACTTCAAGGAGGAAGGGCGATGACGTAACCGATAATAATGTTATGGCAAGTGGCAGCCATCGTTCATCTTGATTCTGCTACAGTCTTCACGTCCACCACTTCCCTGACTTTGGATCCCTTATTGTAAATGGACTGTCTTGACGGGGGTGAAGCAGGAGGGGCTGTGGCTGGACGAGAAAAAAGTGAGGCCGATGAAGTATTTACCTCTTATTATTATGTCATTTGATTCTAGATGGTTTTACATTCCGGCTGCGATAATTAATCAGACTCTTCACAATTCCTATCAACTAATTATGGCTATGACTTATGCAAATATGGATATGGAGCTAGAATATGACGGATGGATTGAGAGGCTTCAAATTATTGCAAACTTGTGCCAGTAACCTATGCCCATGTAGATGTAGACTTTGCCATGGATTCACGACACTTTATTGTCATGATTACAGTTGATAAAATCCAATGACTTATGCCTATGTTGACTTGGGGCTAGATTGTGAAGGATCAACCAGACTTTGTTGTAATGATAATGGATGAATTATGCTAATGGGTCTCGACAAGTTGAAATAAATATTTGACAACGCTTGGCTACGTGTCTGTCCTACTAAACAGATAGGTAAAGATACACATACAGATAGATGGACAGATAAAGATAGATAAACGTATATCCATCCACTCATCCATTTATACATGCATACATACGTCAGAACATACATACATACATACAGAGAGAGAGAGAGAGAGAGAGAGAGAGAGAGAGAGAGAGAGAGAGAGAGAGAGAGAGAGAGAGAGAGAGAGAGAGAGAGAGAGAGAGAGAGAGAGAGAGAGAGAGAGAGAGAGAGAGAGAGATTTACATAGATTTACATAGAAAATCAGACCACACAGACCCCATGGTCCAGACTTGGTGGTCTGTCCTTAAACCTAAGTGATTTTACATTAATCAGAAGACTCCAAAACGTTGCATTTCTACTCTAGTTGATATTAAGTTGAAGGAAGTGACGGTCGAGCTTATTTTTGAAGGAGTCAATCGTGTTACACTGGACCACTGACGGTGGAAGCTTATTCCATTCTCGCACTACAACGTTGGTGAAGAAAAATTTGGTGCAGTCTGAATTTACTTGTCTACATCTGAGTTTTACGCCATTGTTCCTCGTGCGCAAAGTGTCATCGATCATAAACAATGTTGATCTGTCTACATTCGTGAAACCATTAAGTATTTTAAAACATTCGATCAGTTTTCCTCGGAGGCGACGTTTCTCAAGAGAGAACATGGTAGAAAGCCTTTCTTCGTAGGATTTGTTGCGCAAGGAAGGGATCATTTTCGTTGCCCGACGCTGAACACCTTCTAATTTAGCAATATCCTTTGCATGGTGGGGAGACCAAAATTGTACCGCATATTCCAAGTGGGGTCTGACTAAACTGTTGTAGAGCGGGAGTATTACATCTTTATTCTTGAATACAAAGTTTCTTTTAATGAAGCCCAACATTCTGTTCGCTTTATTTGCTGCATCGATGCATTTCTGTGATAATTTGAGGTTTGACGCGATTTTGACCCCAAGTCTTTGACGCATTGAACGCTTTTGAGTTTAACGCCGCGCATTTCGTATTCGAACTTCTTATTCCTCGTTCCAACTTGAAGGACCTGGCACTTGTCTACGTTAAAGGGCATCTCCCATCTCTCCGACCAAGCTGAAATTTTGTGCAAATCCTCTTGGAGGCTTTGCCTGTCTTCGTCAGTGAGAACCGAGTTGCCAATCTTTGTGTCGTCTGCAAATTTACTAATGCGGTTATTGAGTCCAACATCCACGTCGTTGATGTAAATAATGAAGAGCACTGGGCCAAGGACCGAGCCCTGAGGGACGCCACTAGTGACAGGCGCCCACTCTGAGTTAAATCCGTCAATCACTACTCTTTGTTGTCTGTTGCTCAACCAATTCGCGATCCATTGGTTTACTTGACTGTCAATACCTATTTGCTTTAATTTGTAAAGTAATTTATGATGCGGGACTTTATCAAACGCTTTCTGGAAATCAAGATAGACTACGTCCAGTGATTTGGTTACGTCATAAACAGTGAAGAGGTCGTTATAAAAGGTTAATAGGTTTGATAGGCAGGATCTTTTGTTTCGGAAGCCATGTTGTGAGTCCCCAATCAATGAGTGGCTTTCAAGGTAATTCACAATTTTGTCTCTAATTATGCCCTCAAGTAGCTTACCTACAACCGAAGTTAGACTAATGGGCCTGTAATTACCTGGTACTTTTTTGTCTCCTTTCTTGAAAATCGGTGTCACGTTAGCCTTTTTCCAATCTGAAGGGACGATGCCTTGTCGCAAGGACATATTGAATACGGTTGTGAGGGAGGAGAGTATTTCACTCTTTGTTTCTTTCAGCAGAGTTGGATATACTTTATCAGGTCCAGGACTTTTATTTGTTTTAAGTGAATGGAGAGCTTTAAGGACTTCATCGGTTGTTATTTCAAAATTAGACAATGCATGCTCGAGATTTACAATAGTACTGGTGTTGGTGGTAGCGAGAGGAAGACTGTTAGTATTAAACACCGAGGAAAAGTAATTGTTTAAGAGGTTTGCAATGTGTTGGCTGTCAGTCACTAGTGCACCGTCGCTGTTTGTTAAAGGTCCAATACCACTTTTGATCGCCTTTCTGTTGTTTATGTAACTGAAGAAAGATTTCGGATTATTTTTACAGTTGGCTGCAATATTTTCTTCGTATCTACGCTTTGCCTGACCTACTAGTCTTTTTACTCGTCGCCTGGCATCATTATAAAGTCTAATGTTTTCGGGCGTGCTTTGTTCTTTCTTTAACCTGTAAAACAATTTTCTCTCATTGACTGATTGTTTAATTTCGCTATTAAACCACGGTGGGCATTAGTGTTAATTCGCTTCTCGCACAAGGGGACGAATGTGTTCTGCTGAGTGAGTAAGTGATTTTTAAGGCTTAGCCAGGCTTCCTCTACGTTGCCGTCATCTGATAGTTGTATTTCTGTTAGTTTTTGTCGGATTTCTACGAAGTTAGCTCTTTTGAAATTGGGCACCTTTACTTTATTTTCAGTCACTGATGATTGAGCTTTAATGTCGACGCGCACTAATTTATGATCGCAAGAACCGAGGTGTTCTCCTACCGTGACACTACTGACTAGGTTATCTTGGGTCGTTATAACAAGGTCGAGTATATTATTTTGTCGAGTTGCCTCAGAAACCATTTGGCTTAGATAATTTTCTTCTAGAAATTGATCATTCTATGTGACTCGCCTTCTGTACCTGACAGTGTCGCCCAGTCGATATGGGGAGGTTAAAGTCTCCTAATATCAGTGAGTCGCTGTTATTAAGTGACTGCCTTAAGACGCTGTACATTTCAAGGTCGTCATCGAGTGATTGCCCGGGAGGTCTGTAGGTGACAGATATATTTAAGTTGACTTTTGCAATGTTTACTCGCACGCACAGATGTTCAACGTTACTGTTTCCCGGTGTTTTGTCAGTGGGTTGCAAATAGCTTTTGACATAAAGGGCGACGCCACCGCCTCTACGGTTTACACGATCTTTGTTGAAGAGTCTGTAGCCATCTATGTTGTATTCGGAACTTAAATCAATATTTGTGGTGTCGATAAATGTTTCGGTTATAGCAATTATGTCAAAATTTTCTGTTAAAGCAAGACATCTCAGTTCATCAAATTTGTTTCTTAGGCTACGCGCATTGAAACTAAGGATTTTTAAGTTATCTAGAGGCTTGGTAATAGAGGTGGTGGTACTTGCGGGATCACGGTTACGGGTTTGTTGTGATGCACGGCGTCTATTTACACGGGCGGGGTGGAGGGACGTGGCCGTGACTCGTTTTTTGTTCGGATGACACACACTGCTTCGTTGAGGAGCCTTCCGAGTCTGGCTGCCCCGATGGGAGAAAGGTGCAATCCGTCCCTGTGGAAGAGCTCGTTTTGTCCATAGAAATTGTCCCATGCGTTTAGGAACTCCACGTCAAGCTCCCTACAAAGAGTCTGTAAGCGGTTGTTTAGGCTGAAGGCCTTACTGAAAAAGTCGCTCTCCGCCCAAAAGAGAGAGAGAGAGAGAGAGAGAGAGAGAGAGAGAGAGAGAGAGAGAGAGAGAGAATGCACAACTAGCACGTCTTTTACTAGTACAGAGACGAAATTAACTTCCACAGAATCTACACGTGAAAATTAAACGAAAAGTCCTAGACATCAGTACTTTATCCATGTACAGAGGCGCGAAATTGAAAACTGTAAAGTATTCACTAACTCTTGGGTACGACGAAGCGGCGCGTGGAGGGTCCGGCCACTTCCCCGCCTCACCCAAGGAGGGAGGATGGAGGCAGCGGGAGGAGGAAAATAGATGCGAGGAGCGAAGGGTGAGAGGGAGAAAGTTGACAAGTAGCGGAGGAAAGGGGAAGGATGGGCTTTGAGAGTGAGTGAGTGAGTGAGGGAGGGAGGGAAGGTGTGTGTGTGTGTGTGTGTGTGTGTGTGTGTGTGTGTTCACCATGGCCTGATCACGTGTTGGAATCGTAATCGCCATCAGGTACCCTCCCGACATGAACAAGTGCTCTTTATCGTCGATCTATGGGTACTGCCAGGACCTCACACACCACACACCCCATCCCCCTTGCTCAAGGGGGGACAGTAACC
This sequence comes from Eriocheir sinensis, assembly GCF_024679095.1. Classification (NCBI taxonomy): domain Eukaryota; kingdom Metazoa; phylum Arthropoda; class Malacostraca; order Decapoda; family Varunidae; genus Eriocheir; species Eriocheir sinensis. The sequence goes on from NC_066518.1 coordinate 5,790,555, forward strand.
ACTCCTAGTCAACGGAAAGAATCCAGCCTGTGTGGGGCTCGAACCGCCGCCCTGTCAGACCGTGAAGCCTGGCAGAGCAGCGCTTTAACCAGTTGCCCCACGGAGGTGTGTGTGTGTGTGTGTGTGTGTGTGTGTGTGTGTGTGTGACAGGTCAGGGAGGAAGAGATGCAGACGGGAGAAGGAAGGACGTCACCCATTCTCCAAGCAAAGGTAAACACAACAAGAGCTACGACTGTACTCAAAAACATTAAAGCCAAGGGATTGTCAGCAAAGGGTTCCAAGCATTCTTAAAGATGACGTCTGCCAACGCAACCATGGAGGTTTCCTGACGCTCGGAAATCAGAAAACATGAAGCCACAGGCAGCTCGAAGAACATAATTGAGTAAGAACTTTCCAGAACCAGTTAAAAGAGACGATACCTGAGTGTTGACCCAGACTCACTGTTACGTTAAAAAGATAGATAAAAGCAATGAAGATCTGAGAAGGTTATGTGCGGTAGAGCAAGAGAAGACATGCACTTAGACTGGGTTCACACATAGCCGACTTAGCGTCCCATTCGGTCCCGTTCAGTCCCGACCTAGAACATTTTGAGAACGGGATCAATCGTGGCCGACTACTCCCGGTCTCATGCCGTCTTTGCAAAGACCTGAACGTGTCCCCACTGCGCCGGACCCCGACAGTAGCCGGGGGCAGGCGGCGGCAGGACTCAGGCGGAGCCCCGTCAGGACGCCGCCAAGTGGTGTCCTGACGGGGACTCACGTTGCCACAAGCTGCGTCCTCCCGGGAGCTTCTGGCGATGCGACGTTGCCACACGGGGCGAGCAATTTTCATGCCGTTTTCACCCCATCAGACGCTGCCAAACGGGGGCTCAACCACGCCAGGCGGCGTCTGACCCCGCATGGCGCCGTCTAACCCCGCCTGATGACGTTATAATCCCGTTCTGTGCCGATTTCTGACAACCGTCGCGTCCGGTCCCTACCGGCCTCCAATTTTTTTAACAAGCTAAAAAACGTTTCTTCTTCTTCTTCCCGCTTCCCGCCGCTTTGGCTATCTCACGCGCCCGCTCATATTTACCGCCGAACATAGCCACGATGCTACACGTTTTGTCCCGTTTTCACTGATCGGGACGGAACGGGGCTGAATGGGACGCCACGTAAAAAAAAAGTAGAAAAAAAATATGGATAAGATACCAAGAATAATAGTACCACCGTGTACTTAAATAATTAAATAAATATATAAACACTGGCATTAACAAACATAAAAAAATATATAAATTAACTTTATAAATACCGGTAGGTCTAGTTTATATTTTCGGTGCTATATATTTCTGTACTTGAAATAAATATCCCATAATCACTCCTTGTAGGCTAGTGTATCAGGTTGTGGCTGGAAACAATGTAATATTTCTAAAAGCCACTGCTCACATAATCTAATATGGTAGGTGCACTTTAATCTGACATAGTTAAACACAGTACTACATTATACTTCCATATAAAAACATCGTAGTCTATTTATTAGTTAAATACTTGTATTTTACTTCCGCTATAACTAAAAACGTCGTACTGTTTCCTGAGAACAATAATTTGTTCAAAGGAGAAGTGGGAACAATTCTCCCTTTGAGAGGATTTGCAGGTGTCGCCTCACACTCGCGGTCACCCACCAGCGGAGCAAGCCCGACATGAATTCACAAAAATCTAAAATATATACAATTCAAAAACCAACGTGGCCAAAGAAACGCCAAAATATGTAAGATTTATGGAAAGGTCAAGGTTAGTCCTGATGCATAACTCACGCCACCAGCCTTGTTGTTTGCGGTGGCTGTGACTTTTTTCATTCAACTTTTACCCTCTCCGTAACGAGGAGCAGAGGCCCTCCACACGATGGCAAATACAAATTCCTTTCATTTTTGTCTTTCCACTCTTTCTTATCAGAAGCTTAACATGCGATGAATAATATTAGAGAGGAAACGCTAAATATGGTATGCGGCAGGAAGTGGCTGTAGGAGTGAGCTTAATTCGTTTTGTATGGCAAAGGGAAGGATAAATAAGGAGAAAATTGATTTACCGAGCATACAGAGAGCAGGGAATAAGATGGGGAATGCCGGTGTAGACGTTTCAGGATACTCCCCCTAGACATGACTCCTGGAGTCTCTTGAAACTAGTTTTAAAGCACTCCCTAGTCAATTGAAACTAGTTAGATAGCACTCTCCAGTCAACTGAAATTGGTTTATATGACTCCCCATCAGGTTGAAATGACACATTATTGGATGAAAAAGATTTATTGATGTTGACTCCAATACAAAAACTAATCAGTAATCACACTACAGTATATTCATGTTGTCTCCCATCCAAAAGCTAATCACTAATCATGTGCACATGAGGAGGAGGAGGAGGAGGAGGGAAGGATTACGAGTCTACAGCTACGGCACAGGCTATCTTTTCCTTTCCTCGCTTCTCGCTGTTTACAACCTCCGCTCTCCCCATCGCCAGTCACCTTCCCTCCTTGCCCGGGCGGTCAATCTGGACTTAATCACATCTGCAGCCAAAACAGGCGATGCTACCGTCCAGGCGACAGGCTCGCCTCTCAACGCTGAGCCCTGCATCTCATTTTAGCCCGCCAGTGCAGGTCGAGGCGATGTTCCTCCTTCAACGATTGTTCCGCTTAAATGCAGCAGGTCGGCACCCGGGCGTTAGCATGTTTTAATTACATATTATCATGATTAAACAAATAGATGAAAATGATGACAAGGACAAAAAACATTCTCTCTCTCTCTCTCTCTCTCTCTCACACACACACACACACACACACCTTCGATAATACAGTGAATACCGTGATCAGCTATCATCACCAGATAGGCTGAGGTTCGCCCCGCGTTGGGGTCAAAAAGTTTTTTCGCTAACAAGGATGGATGCTATTAATATTACATTATTATTATTATTATTATTATTATTATTATTATTATTATTATTATTATTATTATTATTATTATTATTATTATTATTATTACTATTATTATAGTAGTAGTAGTAGCAGTATCACTATTATTATAACTATTAAATTTCTTGTACCGACTCCTAACCTCATTCTCTTTGTTATTTCCTTGGTCACTCTGAACCCTTTCCCAAGCGGGACTCGCGGCCCCTCGTCCCTTTACTCTTTTCGCTCTTATGCTGCCGCTCACCAGAAAGTCCAGTGCAACATTTCGTCAAGCGTCCACTCCAGCGTGTTGCACCTGGCTCCCCACCACCCACTCAGGCTGGGACTGCAACAAATGGCTTCCCTCCCCAGCACGACTTAAATTATTGCATGAATACTGGCGATGCATCTAAAAATTACTTTTTCCCTTTTGTTGCCCTCACCTCCTCCCTTAGCTGGCTTTTCCCTTCCTCATCTCCGCCTCTCGCCCTTCCTACAGCCACAGAACATATTATGCCGGACACCCATATTGGCAAACGAATTGGCGTCCTTACTCACACGTGGATCTAGCAACTGTGCAACCCTTTAAGTGTACAGTGTTGTCATTCAGGCAGATCACGGGGGTCACGAGGCGCCCCTAGACTTGAATCTTTTACGAGCCAGGGACGGCAGCAGAAACGTGGCGCGTACGTGCATCAGTCTCTCCAAAATAGCTATGATACGATTTCCTTTAAAGACAGAACAACAGTCAACAGTCAATGGTTGGCGTTTAGCAAGGTGACGAATGCTACTGGTGTCAATGTTGTGAATATTTTTCTCTAACCATAGCAGAAGCAGCAACAGTAGTATTAGTACAAGTAACAACGAAAACTAACGTCGTTCATGGCAAAATGGAAAATCATATTATCTCTGTCATATATATATATATATATATATATATATATATATATATATATATATATATATATATATATATATATATATATATATATATATATATATATATATATATATATATATATATATATATATATACACACACACACACACACATACATATATATATATATATATATATATATATATATATATATATATATATATATATATATATATATATATATATATATATATATATATATATATATATATATATATATATATATATATATATGTATATATATTCGATTTAGGAGAATCGTTTGGTGGGTTTTGTTTACTTCGTGGAAACAGTGCCGTGAAAACAGCATGAGCCCCATACGTGACTGCCACTCTGATAGGGAGAAAGATCCATCCCATCAGGCGAAACAGAGCCCTCAGGGGAGGGTGTGGAAGGGAGAGGAGTAAGGTGAAGGTGCTGAGGGAAGAGCGACGACTGGGCGTCAGGGCGTATCGAGACGTGGAGCTACAGACTATGGCAGGAAGGGAACTAATGCTGGGGTCTTCAAGGGGGTGAAATCTCAAGCTTTACGATTCTGAACACAGTCAAATTGTGCCGGGCGACATCCTGGTGGCAAGGTGAAAAGGAGGGCGTGCAGTAGTCCATCAGAAGTGGGGAGGAGAAGGAGGAGGAGGGAAAAACGAGTTTGTGGTTAGGTCTGAAGTGGTGATGCCATTTGTGGGAGCGGTGGTGATAACAAAACGAGAGAATATTGGTTGTTGTGGTGGCGGTGGTGGTGGTAATGCCGGTAGTTTGTGATGTTGATGGCAGTGCTGAATGCTGATAGAGGTGTTCCGGTAATAAGTGTCTATTTATAATTATATACAGTGTTTCCGGCAGTTTCTTTATGATATAGTAAATATAATTCATCAAACATATTGCTGAGAGGATGACTAATGATCACTATTTTCCAGAATACTTGTTTTATCAAGATACATTGATATTTTTTATATATGCTTCTGAAAAAAATACGGCGAGAATCAAACACAAATACAAATAACCCACATTTGGTATTCACAAATTTAAGTACACATGCAAAGGTATTTTATTTAGTTTGTGAATATAAATAAGAATATGAATATGTATTTTCCTCCAACCTTGTAAAGTATGTCTGTGTTGTATACTTCATCTAATTTCATTTCCCACATGAAATTTTACAACTATTTATACTTCAAAGTGAAGCACATATTGAATATCACCAATACGTTCATCTAGTTTCGTCTAAGAAATTCTAGTGCAGGATACCTATTTTAAAATACCTGCTGTTGCAGGGTGCTGCTTGACCAAGCGCTTGTACTTCACAAGGAAGTCGATGGTGTCCCCCTCTCCGAAAGATAACTTGTGAGGTGTTAACCAATGCATCCCTCTGAACAATAGTTGAGCACGTCATCCTGCAAGTACTGCTGGCAGCACAGCGATCTGGCCACTTGAAGTTCCATCATTATTATCACCTTCATCGCCATCACTGTCATCCTCTTGGTTCTGTTCGAAATATATAGAAATAATCATTGATGTGGCTTCACTTTAAAGTTGAACAAGATATAATTAATTAAGGTCATATAACATTTGTTTGACATGAATATCCTAATGTAAGATTTAAAAACATACCAGTGCCTCAAAATAAAGCTGTGTAAGTCACAAACCACTCTTTCTAATATACCCATATATTGATGTCATCTTGGAAAGGAGACTTAATCAAATAACTTTTCGTAAATTTACATGTAACCCTTATATCTGCATGGTTAGGATCAGCTATAATTAAGATTAACTGGCCCATCATTATTTTGACTGACTTCATTTGGACTTCTTGAGGGTCAACGTTAATGCAACCTGGTAAAAGTAGCAGTTCCATTCATAATGACCAAAACAATACTCTATGGTTTGTCTGCCTGGACAGTCTAAAGAAAAAAATCAATATTTTGTGTTACCATAAAACAAAACTGTTGACTGGCTAAGGAAATACCTATTTAAAGATCAATAGGAAACTCTGAAATAGTTTAGAGGCAGTGCTCGATCACCATCTATGATACTTCTTTTAAAATAAAGGCTGAATATATTCTAAGCACCAGCTAGACAAGCCCAGGTAATTGAACAAAGTAGGTTAAGCCACATAAGATTTATGAGGTTAGTCCTTACTAAGGTGGTTACAGTTAGTTAAGAGAGAGGCTAATGTTTAGATAAATTGAGCGGTTTCATGCATTTTGTTGCTCGGTGTGTAGTACTGTGCCTTCTCATTTTAGAAAAAAAGAAAAATGCATGCTAATTCTAAATAATGGGCGGCAGTCGGTTAGCTTATTAATGTAAGTTAGACCATGGAGTTACTAATTTAACTGCAATAAGTTATCATGCCTAGGTAGGTTAGGCTACGCCAGAGGTGTTGGTTAGTTTCCCTGTCTTAGAAAAAGGAATTTTGGGTTAAGGAAGCTGTCTCTAAATATTTTTCACCTACACTAAGAAAAATAGATCACTGTACCTGCTGATGTGCCTTTGGGCCAGGCTGCGGTCGAAGACGATGGTATCGGTAGGTAACTGGGGCAGCGATACACATTTATTTATGTAGGTCGCAAGCGGTTGCCCTCCATCAGCTGTTAGTCTTGGTCTTGGTCTTGGTCTTGGTTTGGAAACGGACCCAGGAGCCAGACTCTATGGGGGCTGTTTTTTCAAGTAGGATTTTTCAGGTCCTTTTCACTAACTCACGTATACTGTGCCGTCTGTGTCTAGTCCATACCTTTTCACAAGCCCGGAGTCACTACACTTATTGGCACATCACGTCAAACTCAAGAATTGGTGCGTGGGTTCCGTCATGCCACTGCTATTCTCGATATTGTATTTATTCAGCCCCCTAAAAGATTGCTTTGAAGGTGGTAAAACTACCCCTTTAATATTTCATCATTAGTACCCAAATACAGTAAATAACGAGTTATTTAGGTTATCGAAGATCCGTCGAAATTTACTTTTTCCAGTACGTACGCCGGTGTCTGGAGCGAGCCAAGATGCACATACCATTTTTCTGAAAGTTAGCACGGACATAACCTTATAGATGAGAGTAAAATTAATTCCTGTTAACGAGTATATTTTGTTATTTTCCTACATGATTACCGCACCATTCATAGGTACAATAACTTTCTATACAGTAATAACACTTTCCAGGAAGCATGTTGAAAAGAAAAATAGACCGTTTTTGTGGGCCTTTCAGAATCATATATATACCAGAGTAAATACTTAACACCAATGGAGCCAGGCCGGAAATCCCACTTTTCTGAAGGGAGAGAAAATAAAAAAATTACAAATCCACCACAAATGTACAAAAAGTTATTTTTATATTACTCAGTAGGCAAGTTTCGTGCAGGCCGGGGTGAGGGTCTCCCATTTTTAGACCGTGGAGGGGCGTGAGTTATAGGATAAAAGTGTCATAAATTCAGTCTTCTACAGGACGAGGAGTGGTGCTTTAAAGTATTTCCATTTTGTCCATTACACCCTGAATTCCTGTGTGGCTTTGTTGGGGAAAAAGTGCAGTGGACGGGATGGAGGCGGAGATCAAAAGATTTCCGGCGGCCCAACACAGACCTTCATTCCACCCACCCCACTCATGACACTCAGACCCACGCGGCACGCGTGTAGTAGTAGTAGTAGTAGTAGTAGTAGTAGTAGTAGTAGTAGTAGTAGTAGTAGTAGTAGTATAGTAGTTTTAGTTGATTTTGTTATAAAAGCAGCAGGGCTGGTGAAATTATTATCAAAAGTAGAAAGGGTGGGAGCGTGCGCGTGCTACTGCTATATAACAAGTTATCTATACATGTGTACCATCACACACACACACACACACACACACACACACACACACAAACACACACACCACATACTCCCGCCCATCCCCACGCAACACCACACACTGACGGACAGCTTTTTGCCAGCAGGTGGTCGTTGGCGTTTATCGGGGCGGTGCGAGCATGATTAATCCAGGAAATAGTAGCGGAAACACAGCCTCCCCGCTGCGGCAGCCAGCGCCTCATTAACGGCAGAGAGGGAAGCAGGCCAGACGGGGACCGCATGAAGAGGACACAGGTTAAAGGTAATGTGCGAGAAGTCAAGGCGAGATCACACTGAGGGGGCGGCAGAGGGGAAATTATTATTATTAGTGAAGGACGGTGAGTGTGTGTGTGTGTGTGTGTGTGTGTGTGTGTGTGTGTGTGTGTGTGTGTGTGTTTATCTTTTCATCGAACCACATATTTATCTATTTTTTTCTTTTGCTGATAACTCGTTAGTATTTGTTCGGCTTTGTATCTTCAAAACACACATGTAATAAGATTTGGCACTTTGATCCGAAAAAGAAGACAAGGACGATGAAAACGAGAGGGTCAAAGAAAAATACAGACAAACAACCAAGAAACATCATAACACACAGAGATAACGAAAGGAACGTGATGGACGAAGATGAAAGGAGAAGGAGGAGGAGGAGGAGGAGGAGGAGGAGGAGGAGAAAGAGGAGGAGGAGGAGGAGAAGGAGAAATAGGAGGAGGAGGAAAAAGAGGAGGAGGAGTCGGAGGAGAAAGAGGAGGAGGAGGAGGAGGAGGGATCTCGAGAGCAGGAACAGGAACAGCAGGAGGAGGAGGAATAGGAGGATAACAGAAAAAAATTAAAAGGTAAAATAGAAGAAGCGAAGAAGAAGAAAAAGAAGAAAAAGAAAAAGAAAAAAATACAAAAAAAAACAAGAACAGAAGAAAAAGAAGAAAAAAAATTACGGTAAAATACACACAGAACAAAAACAAGAAAAAGAACACGAACAAGAACATGAAAAAGATGATGAAAAGAAAAAAAGAAAAAAAAGGCAAAAAAAAAAAAACGCCATTACATTAAAGAGACAAACAAATCGAAAAAGAAGAGGGAGCCAAACTTATAGGCGTGACAGAGAGCTCAGTACACTCTCGACTACATACACGTGGCGCGAACAGGTTTTTCCCTCACACCTTTGCGACATCGGCTATGATGGACGGTAGAGGCGGCGGGGAAGTACAAGTATATAATGACATTCGCTTTAATTACCGGGGACGAGAAGCGAGAGACTTTTCAGGGGCCGGACCGTACGTATTGGCACCACCCAGGTAAAGGTCTTGGTTGTCGAGCCTTTGACACGGCGGCACTTACAGGTAATATCACTGGGGAAGATAACTTTTCTGGCAACACTGTAGATACATTTTCCCCATCTCTCTTGCCCTTGCCCTTTGTGAATATGTGTTGGGAGAGTAGATACATAGATAGATAGAAAGATAGGTGGATAGATATTAATAGATAGATAGATGGATAGACAGATAAATAGATAGCGAATGAGAGAAAGAAAGTAAAAAAATGAGAGAGAGAGAGAGAGAGAGAGAGAGAGAGAGAGAGAGAGAGAGAGAGAGAGAGAGAGAGAGAGAGAGAGAGAGAGAGAGAGAGAGAGAGAGAGAGAGAGAGAGAGAGAGAGAGAGAGAGAGAGAGAGAGAAAGGGGAGCATCCGGATGTAAACAAGCTGAGTAAAACCTAGAGATGGTAAGAGTGAGGAGTCGGAATTTCGGGGGCCTGATTAGGAAGGGTGCGGAGATATTTATTTACCTGTGCTGAGAGAGAGAGAGAGAGAGAGAGAGAGAGAGAGAGAGAGAGAGAGAGAGAGAGAGAGAGAGAGAGAGAGAGAGAGAGAGAGAGAGAGAGAGAGAGAGAGAAGAGGAGGACGAGGAGGAGAAGCAAGAGCCGGAGCAGGAAGAGGGGAGGAGGAGGAATAAGAGGATGAAAGGATAAATTATAAGGTGAAATAGAACCAAGTGAAGAAGAAGAAGAACAAGAAGAACAAGAGCAAAAACATCAAAAGAACAAGAACAAGAACAAAAACAAGGAAAAGATGAAGAAAGAAGGAGAAGGAGAAGGAGGAGAGATAGAAATTAAGTTAAAAAAATATTGCAGTAACGAAAATCCAAGAGTGCCTGATAAAAAAGCTTCCAAGAAAATGAGACTAGAATATAAAAGAAGTAAGAAACAATGAATTAATGTGAGATAAAAGAAAGAAAAAAAACAAATTAGGAAAAAAACAAGAGAACAAATAGGAGAAAAAGATAATGCAATATAAAACCCTGCAAGGGAAAGTGAGTTATAAAGATCTCAGGGATAAAAAAAAAAGAAGTAATATTTTTTTGTGAAAGTGGTAAACGAAAAGAACCGTGTAAGCAGAGAAATCTACACAGACAGATAGACGTTGTACAAAAACAAATATACAGATAAAAAAAGGACAACAAGACGGAGGAAGACAGCAAGACAAACAGGGAGACACATAGATAAGAGAGAGAGAGAGAGAGAGAGAGAGAGAGAGAGAGAGAGAGAGAGAGAGAGAGAGAGAGAGAGAGAGAGAGAGAGAGAGAGAGAGAGAGAGAGAGAGAGAGAGAGAGAGAGAGAGAGAGAGAGAGAGAGAGAGAGAGAGATGACACACACAGAAAGACTGAGAAATAGAGACAGACAGAGAATTACAGACACAGAAACAGAGACAGAGATAAAGCAAAAAACAGACAGGAAGAGAGGGAGAGAAGGAGACAGGAAGAAGAGCGGAAGAAGGATAGAGAGGGCAAGAGAGACACCCAGCATAAAAAAGGCCTGGCTGCCCTCCTCCTCTCGCAACACATGAAGTGAAGAGGGCAAAAAACAGGAGGCAACGGGGCACCGTAAAAACACTTCCTGGCAAAGAGCTTCGGCGCTTGAAACGGGTGGAACAGCGTGGAAGATACGGAGGGAGTTACCGGCGCCGTTATATTATCATTTTATCATTATCATTATTATTATTACTATTATTAGTGGTAGTAGTAGTAGTAGTGGTAGTAGTAGTAGTAGTAGGTTCAACATTCAACAATAGTAAAAGTAGTAGGATTAATAATCGTAATATTAAAATAGAATAAAAATCATATCCTTCTGATTTCCGAGGAACATTTGCATAATGTGTGTGTGTGTGTGTGTGTGTGTGTGTGTGTGTGTGTGTGTGTGTGTGTGTGTGTGTGTGTGTGTGTGGCAGGGCGCCAGGCAGCGTGGCAGGGGGCCGCGGAATGGTACCACCTGCGAGGGCCCCACTAATGACTCCCGCGCCACCTGGTTTTCACCTTATTTTTGGCAGCACGCACACTAAGTATTGTTAATTATGGTGCTCCACCATCCTCTCTCCGTGGCTTCATGACTGTCGGTAAACAGGCTTATTAATGTTATCGCCGAGTAATTGCTCTCTCTCCACTTTCTTTGTGTCAACAGGTCTTACTTTTTATCGTGTAGCACCACAGGATTCCACCTTACCTCTTTCCCTCCTTCCCTCCCCTTCCTTCCTCTTCAGTATAATTTCCTCCATGGATATGAATATTAGTATCCTCCTTCTTCTGGTCTTTACTGCAACTTTTCTTGTCAATATTCTTCATCTTTCTTGTTCCCTTTCTTTTACTACTACAACAACTAATAATAATAAAAACAATAATAATAATATTACTATAACAATCATTCCTACTAAAACTCCTTCTCCCTCCCTTTTTTACTGCCCTCCCCACAGCGACTGTCAAGTAGTAAACTCCTCTATTCCTCAAGCCTCGGCCTTGTTTTACTCGCAATGCCGCCACTCGTTGGGCTGCTTATAACATTCACCCAATAGTCGAGGCTTTCACTCGCCTCACTCGCTGCCAACACCTGCCTTTACCTTCGCTCTAATTGTCCCTTATCGACAGTGCCTCCATTTGTTTCGGGAGTTTAGGCCACATTTTTTTTTCATGTTACCCCGCCCTGTCTTTACCGTGCATTTTTCCCCAGTGTGTGTGTGTGTGTGTGTGTGTGTGTGTGTGTGTGTGTGTGTGTGTGTTAGTAATAAAAATAGATAATAATAATAATAATAATAATAATAATAATAATAATAATAATAATAATAATAATAATAATAATAATAATAATAATAATAATAATAATAATAATAATGATAATGTAGTGATAATATTAATAATTCAACATTATCATCCCTCTGATAAAGAAATATATACTAGGTCATAATCCTCACTATAACAATTTTCATTATTATTTTATTTCCTTTAACAATTCATGACGTGCATACAAAAGTTTTTCTTTAGTGGAAAAGGCAGCTCAAGGGCATACAAAAACTGCCGCTGTTCCGTTCGTTCCATTAGGTAATCAGTGTCTGTTATGTCTGATTGGCTTCAACCTTCCTCACATAGTTACTGAATTTTTACAGCTGTTTTCATTGGAAGCATTCTGTTTAACTGATTGCGGGGTCATCGATATATCTCTGTCTGTGTTTTGTGTTTAAATCTGAATAACATGTTTTATTGATATTACAAAGCTTTTCCTCGCAACCACCCATAAACCCTGAAGCTTTATTGCTGCCCTGACTGCCACAACACTTCAAAGGGTGGACAGGGTTACTTACACCCTGGAGGACGTTCCTGAGCTCAAAGCGCCAGCACTCGTTTCATATACACACATCGCGGTAAATAGTGATTGCCTACGGAGCAATATTAGACAATATAAGACTACTCGTATACTAATATAAATCAAGCAAAGGAAACTTTAAACCCCTCCCCCCCCCCCAACCCACACACACAATTTATTATATAACTATATATATATATATATATATATATATATATATATATATATATATATATATATATATATATATATATATATATATATATATATATCTCCGAAATCCGGATCCAGCCAAATGACTAGCTACGGCGAAGTCATACAACTCCTATCAAAAGAGAATAGAACACTACTAAGACAAAAATAAAGTACACTGAAGAAAATAATAAACGCCGACCTAGCCATCACTTTTAACAAAACATATATGTCCTTGTGTATGTACTTGTGACGGCTGAGTCACTGAAAGGAGGTAGAAATTAATTCCACGTCCGAACGTATGTGTATCTATGACTGATAGAAAGTGAAAGTGACAATTACATTTGTATCTGCTAAACGTATAAAAGAAAAAGAAAAGAATCCCGCCCGTCCTGAAAATCCAGAAGCAAATATAAAATTATTTTCACCTTTTTTTTCAGGAAACAAATTTAAAAATGGAAAAAATGCACAGTGCGATGAGGGGAAGCAAATACCTTAGGAGGCAGTAAAGTGGAGTGGAAGGGAAGTGAATACCGAGGAAGCTCCAGCCTGGCTCTCGCGGCGTGAAAGAACTAAATACGGCAGCGGAGAAAATGGCCCGAGCAGCGGCGGACAAAGACCCGACGAGAAACATGGGCAGGGATGTCCCGCCGCCTCCTGCAGGGCTGGGCGAGCAACTTGAAGCGGGGAGAAATATACACAAACCCTACGGGGAGGAAAGTCCACGCGGGAAGGACAGAACTTGGATCAGAAAGGTATTATGTAGCTACGTGTGTGTGTGTGTGTGTGTGTGTGTGTGTGTGTGTGTGTGTGTGTGTGTGTGTGTGAGACAGAGAGAGAGAGATAAATGTAGATAAATAGATAGGCAGATAAATAGATTGATATATAGATCGAAAAAAATCCGTTAAAGCCATACCGGTAAAAAACAATAATAGGGGTAATAATAATCTGTTTTTTTTAAACAAAAGGGAAACACTCCCGTTGTACTAATACACGAGTTTCCTGCAATACCGCACAGACTGATGCCCTGCTCGCTCCTCCTGTCGCTGATGCCTAAATCAAAACTCTTTCCAGCCACTCACCGCACCAGCACTAACACCACCACACGTTCACGCATCACACGTACACGACAAAGGGAAGTGTGTGTGTGTGTGTGTGTGTGTGTGTGTGTGTGTGTGTGTGTGTGTGTGTGTGTGTGTGTGTGTGCACGAGCGTGTAATCACATTACAAAGGCAAAGGAATATCCATGAGGGAATCCACCAAGCAAGAGGAATAATGAACGTTAACGCGGGTGGGCAGCCGCGCCGCTGAAATGCTTGTGGCGTGAATTACAGACAATGAGCGATGGGCCGAAATGTTCAAAGAAAAAGTGATAGCCAGTATAAGCCTCACCAACAAGACTATTAATTTATTGCAAAAACTAGATAACTCTTGAACTGGTCATTTTTACTAGAAGATTGTAGTACTTAATAAACGTGATAATCTACAGTTAGAGATGGAGGCAGGGACGGGCCAAAATTATAATAACCGACTCTGAATTGGTGCAATAAAAATTATTCGCATGCCAAGTGGTAAACCACTACTTGGTGCAACACTGGCACCAGGGAGCCAGTGTGGGAGCCAGCGGGCCCGGAGGAACAGCAAAAAAAAGGGTGCCTTAAACGCTTGGACGAGTAATTTAAAGCTTGGAAAGATAGATAGTAAGACTAAGAAGACCATATTAATAGTTGGGACCTTTGAAATTCATCCTACGACTTTGAGTGGTTCAAAGAAAACACACGATTTTGCCATCACTGATCATGTGAATGCTAAAACAAAATTGTAACATGATAAACAAAATATATAACGCATCCAAGTTCAACACAAAGGCGGTGATGCTGACATGCTGTCTATCTCAAAGATCAAACTTTTTAGAGGATCGACATGTCTGAGCTGGCTCATTGACTGTTGGCCAGCAGTACAGTTAATAAGACACGGTTCAAAAAAATTGTGCCTGACTTTTGACAGTGACGTGGATTATTACCGTATCGACGAGGATAAAATTCTAGGGGGATACACCCTATCAGGCGCGTACCACGCCAATTTAGTGATATGAAAAGAAATCATCTATAAGTGGCTAGAGAGAAGATGGAGGCTTTCTTGCGGTGGCATCGATCGAAGGAGGTAAGTAGTTTCGGGTCATTTAAGAAGTTTATTCTCAAGATGGAGTTCATGAGTGCCTTCACCCAAGAGGTAACTTTCTATTTGATGAACAGCATAAAAAGGTTACGGAGGCGGCGACACTAGAGCAGGGGACTAGGCATAAGGCTTATCATGGCACAGTCCTCATGCACAAGTTTCCAAGCCCCCAAGAGCTTTCAAACGAGACGGAAAACGAGGACTACTGACCATCTGTTTCGATCCAAACCAAAGCGACTCTGACCCACTTAAGTATGTCTGCACTTGAGTGAGGAAAACAAGCCACACGGCAGATTCCTGTTGTGTTAGACTTTTAGTGTGTGCCAAGCCAAAAATGATTGACAGTCCTCTGGGGTCCTCAACAAGCGTCCTGAGTGAGCCTCTGATCTTGAACAAAGTCAAGAACACACACACACACACACACACACACACACACACACACACACATGCCTGATAAAACAAAGATGTGAATAGGAGCTTTATCATAACCTATTTTAGCGTTATTCTTCTCTTTGTGTGTGTGTGTGTGTGTGTGTGTGTGTGTGTGTGTGTGTGTGTTTTATTGAAATGTATAAATATGAACCAACATGAAAATTAATTTGAAAGGGAAAAAACGAGTTCGTTCCTTGTCAGGGTTTATATATTTGGGAAATGAAAGTCTGTATGGGAAAAAAAAAATACTCGTGATAAATGACATGACTATATGAAAAACAAACAAACATGCATACATCATCCGTGGCGCTCATTGCAACTTTTGTGGAGTTATTGAAATTACTCCACCGCGGATACACGGGAATGAAGCCGCGCAGTGGTGCTGGCGGGGCGTGGCGGCGCGCAGGGGGCAGGTGTTGGGGGGGGTAGGTGGTGGAGGGGAAAAGGGATGTGGAAGTGTAGCGGTGTACGTGGGGGGAGAGGGAAGGGGGGGACTTTTCCAAGGGGCGGGAGATGCTTTGCGTCGGGTGCCAGGAGGGAAGAGGAGGTGTGATTAAGGGGGAAAGAAGGGAGGGAGGGAGGGGGAGAGGGAGGGAAGAGCGAACGAGAAGAGGGAAATGGAACTGCAGCTTTGAAATGCACACACACACACAGAGAGAGAGAGAGAGAGAGAGAGAGAGAGAGAGAGAGAGAGAGAGAGAGAGAGAGAGAGACAAGTGGCGTAGAGCAGTGAGTGACGCCGGAGTGATGAATTAATGGAGGAGGGTGTGGCTCACTTTCCGGGCTGGATGCTCACACGGGCCGCTCTCTTCCCTTTCTCCTTTATGAGCTGCATTATTTTCTTTACGGCGTGCGGGATCTGCCTGGCGATGAGGCTGGACGGGCGGACACTCGCGGGAATCTACATGAGGACGCGGGGCATAAACAATCGTGCACACCTTTCATTACTCGCTAAAGATTAATTTAAAACTTTGGAGGTGTTTCAGAGGAGAAAATGAGTGGAGGAAAGAGCCCGTGAGAGTGACGAAGCAGTAAAAATGGCCTCTGTCGGAACTTGTAGAAGACACTAATGGGCCAACTTTAAACTTGGACCAAATCTGACTTTAAATTGGAAGAAAGTCTTGATTTTCTCAAAATGTCGGTGAGCAGTTCTAAAGGGAAATGGGATTGGGGCATCAGGGAGAAAAAAGATGGGAGAGAAAGAAGGAAAAGGGATAGGCAGAGAAAGGAAGGACGGATGAGGAAGGTAAAGAAATGGTAGAAAGAATACATGGTCTGGAAGTACAGAGGATGAGAAAAACGAATCGTGAAAAAGAAAGGAAAAAACGATGGGAGAGAGAGGAAAGTGGAAATGAAGGGCATGGAGGGAACAGCGTGAAGAGGGCAGCAGGAGGCGGCAGCGAATGGGAGGACAACTGTTCGATCGTTCAACAATGCCACACAAACGGATCATTAAGAGTCGAACCAAACAAGTGTCTAGGAGACGTTTTCTTCAATTCAACTCCTTTCAGTAAAACTTCAACTGATATGCACATGTGTAGTCGCAGAGGTAAGAGTAGAATTTTCGTTCATTTACTCTTAGTGTACTTCTTTTCTTGGATGGTTCTGCTCGTTTGCTGTAACATATCGTTTTATTGCCAAGTCAGATGTAACGCCAAACGGTTAAAGAACTTTAGATCTTATTTCAATATTTTTTTAAATACAATTTTGCTACGTAAAATGAAAGGTAAATATAAAAATAAACTACATTGAGCCCGCCAGCAGATGTCTTATAGAAAATAGAGCTTTAATTTATTAGCATTCTCAGCCTCACGTGCATCTTTACTGATATCTACAAGGCGACTACGTTTACTTTCAACACAGTCACCTGGTACTACCTTTCTGTTTCAAAGCGATAATAAATGTTATAAGAGTTAGTGTAAAATTGTTGGTCATAATCTAGTACGTAATATTCGTTAACCAAAGAAGCAGTCCAGAATGTATGGCATCAGGTTGTAAGCTAATTTAAATTGCGGCATGTTTTAGATATAATCAAGAAACACTTCTCTCACTGTGCGCACATCAGTACCTATTTCAAAGCTTCATTGTCTCAATTCCTGGGACTCAATGTTACTCTCAATTTAAGAGCATCTTGGTAGTGCAATAATTTACTAAGACAGGTCTGTGTGTGTGTGTGTGTGTGTGTGTGTGTGTGTGTGTGTGTGTGTGTGTGTGTGTGTGTGTGTGTGTGTATGTGTGTGTGAGGATCTTGGTAGTTCAATATTTTACAAAGATATGTTGTGTCTGTGTTTGTTTATTTGTGTGTGTGTGTGTGTGTGTGTGTGTGTGTGTGTGTGTGTGTGTGTGTTACAGATTTTTCTTCCGCCAATAACTTTCTTCGAATGTACTATATACTAGTTTACAGAGGCCATTAAATTGCCCTACGATAGTGTTTCACCTTTCATGAGATAACAAAGTAGCTAACAGATTTGTATTTCTTCTCAATAAAATGTGAATAAAAAATTATATACCTAACAAAAGAATGGACACGCATAAAGATATCTAGCCAGTTGTATAACTTCAAATATATATACATACAAAGACACATTAATCCTCCCGATCCTATGTACTGGAACTTCAAAGTGATGACCCAGCGGATTTAGTCTGGGACGTGAGGTAGGAAGCTTCGGAGGCTCGAGAGCTGGATGAGGGGTCTTCCGTGCGATTTGTGTTATCCTTCCCAAATAGGTTTCTTTCTTCTTTTCTGAATCCCACTTATATCTCCTCTGTTAAATGGAATATATCCGTCTACTTATTTTTGTCCGACACACACACACACACACACACACACACACACACACACACACACACACACACAAAGAAAGAAAGAAAAAAAATTACATATACGATCAGGCAATCAGCGACATTCCCCACAGAACAACACGCCAACACACGCAAGCACACACGTTCGGTACATGACAGAACAGGCCAATCACAACGCAAGTCACCCAAGAACAAACACGAAAGACAAAACATTATAAAAAAACGAACAGTAACACACCCTCGCTGGTAGTTTCGATTTATTCACATTAAGGAGAATAGAAAAATAAAACGGACCACATGCATAGAACCTGATATAATAAATGGAAGCTACAGCCGACATCCAATTAGCTAGGTTCCGCGGCCGGTTGGTTAACTTGCTAACTCGCAAATAAAAGCCGCGATCCTCTTTGACGTTATAAGGGATTCATTACGTTACTCAAAGAAGCCGGGAACTTCAGGGGAGGGGGAAGGCACGCGGCAATCACCGTGAGTGGAGTGAGGCCACCACTCGAGAGAGAGAGAGAGAGAGAGAGAGAGAGAGAGAGAGAGAGAGAGAGAGAGAGAGAGACAGACAGACAGACAGACAGACAGACAGACACACAGACAGACAGAGAGAGAGAGAGAGAGAGAGAGAGAGAGAGAGAGAGAGAGAGAGAGAGGAGGAAGTGGAACAGCGGCGTGGCGTTGACAGGAGGCGAAGAGGCGGAGGGCCGGTGAGTGCTTGAGAGGTAGACGAATTAAATTACTGAGGGTGAAGAGGTGGCTTGTGGCCGAAAGGCTGGGCGTAGGGACAGAGAGGAGGCGGGAGAGGAGGAGTGCAGGGGCAGATGAATGCAACGACGGACAGGGTCATAATATTAAAGCCCAGAGAAGGTTCAAAATGTCGTGCCCCGCCGTTGAAATGTTGCGTAAGAGGCAAGATGGGGCAGTTTTCATCTGTGAATTAAAGATTATATTGTAAAATAGAAGTGTAACTACAAAATATAAGATGTGACGCTGTCTGCTGTCCTAAAAGGTTTTGTCCGTAACCCACCACATGCCACGATATTTGATAGTTTTATGTACCCTAAATTTATATCATATATATATATATATATATATATATATATATATATATATATATATATATATATATATATATATATATATATATATATATATATATATATATATATATATATATATATATATAATCTCACGCACAGGCGCGCGCACGTCTAGTAATTGGGTGGCATCATATCTTTTGGTTTTGAATACAACAGAATATATTATGTAGAAATATACATGACCTGCAAATGGTAATTATAAGAACACACAGGAAATAAAGTAATACATACAAGACTATAGAATGTATAAATTAAATTGTAGGCACCCTCCGTCACTCATGTGACATTCATGATATAATTATTGTCAACTATTTTTTTTTAAATTTGTAATAATGACTAAAGCACTACGAAATACGATTTATTTATTTTTATTCTTACTGTCGTTAATATAATTATCATCATACCAATATTAACAGGTGAGGAAACAATGGTTAAAGTACAAAACTTTAAAGTTACTACTCCATGGGTGCATGAAGAACTGTACTGATACGGTTTAAAGAAATGTGAATACACTTTTTCTCATTCAACTTTTCTTTGTGACAAAAATAAAATATAAAAAATGACTTTTATACAAACCATTGTCTTGCTCAGAGGCTGTGATAGCTAAATGGTTTATCCTTGCAATCGGAGCTGGTGATAATTTACGTGGAAAAACCTGTCAAGTAGGCTATTGTATTATAGTGAAACATTTCTCGATAATTTTTCCTTTACATAATGATCTGTTAAACTAAATTCTAGCTACATAAGCCATACTTTAAATTCACTCTACGGCACATAAAGCAATAGCTATTTTCTCTATTTAACAAGCTTTAGAGAGGCCTGATTGGGCTCAACGAGGCTATCTACTCCTCCGTGGCGGCACATTAGGCTATGACAACGCTGGCGACACACTCTATTTTGCATGTAATCACTTATTAGTACCACCAGATTTTTTGCACATATTACACAAGATGTTAGTGAGAATAGAAATAATAAAGGAGAACATTACAGTAATCATTAGGCAAGGAACACCAAGATAAATAGGCAAGGTGTACATCAAGCATACTCCAAACATGGCGGCTTTTTTTTAACTATTCAACGGGCCTTTTTTATTATTTACCGGATTTATTTTATTTACCTATTGTTGACCTTGAGCTTCTTCCTTTACTGTAAAAAATATATATTAAAGGAACACCCAGATACTTAGGCAAGGTGTACTTTAAGCAAATACTCCAAACATGGCGGTCTTTTTGTTATCTATTTAACGGGCCCTTTTTATTATTTACCGGGTTTATTTTATTTACCTATTGTTGCCTTTGAGCTTCTTGGTTTACTGTAAAAAATATATATATTAAGGAACACCCAGATACTTAGGCAAGGTGTAGGCTACTTCAAGCATAGGCTACTCCAAACGTGGCGGCCTTTTTTATCTATTTAATGGGCCCTTTTTATTATTTACCGGGTTTATTTTATTGGTAATACTTTCTAAGAAGTCCGCCTCCCCCTTCGCCACTCCAGCCCCCCCCTACCCCCCAAGACAAGCCTGGGGAACTGTGGGGAACCGGGGTTTGGGGGGGAAGCCAAAATCACTGAAAAATGGGCTTCCAAAATTTCTCTAGAAAAACCCATAAATGAAAGAAAATTCCCTGGTCTCGAAAGTAAGGAAAGTCCAAACTTTATAACCTAACAGCCCCCCTCACCCCCCTGCTAACCAAGGGGGGCTGCGGCCCCCTCTGGACCCCCCCACATGTATGATGCGCCGGAAAATCGTGGGTTTTTTCTGGTGGGGAGCATATTTAAACTACTCCAACCGAACTTTACGACCCCCCTCCTAACCAAGGAGGGCTGCGCCCCCCCTGGACCCCCCCCCCCCACATGTAGGGAATTTTCCTTAATTTAAGAGTTTTTCTAGGGAAATTTTGGAAGCCAATTTTTCACTGATTTTGGCTTCCCCCCCCCCCCCACCCCAAATCCCGGTTCCCCACAGTTCCCCAGGCTTGTCTTGGGGGGTAGGGGGGGGGCTGGAGTGGCGGAGGGGGAGGCGGACTTCTTAGAAAGTATTACCATTTTATTTACCTATTGTTGCCCTTGAGCTTCTTCCTTTACTGTAAAAAAAATATATATATAAATCGAACCTACCTTGTCCGCCTCGTGAGTTACCCGCTCTGCTTCACCACCACTGCCACCCGCTGCTGCATGGCTTATCACCACTCCTGCGGCACCATGACACTAATAACACTAGTCCGAGGGTGATAACGGTAACAAAACCACGTCATTAATCAACTGTAAAACGCGCATTATGGTAACAAACGTAAAACTCGACCGCCTCACCCGCCACTCGAAAACTGCCAACTGAGCATCAATGTCCTACCACTTACATTTACTTTTATTTATTTATTATTTTACGGCAGAAATAATATTGGAGGAAATTAGTTTCGTTATTTTATTTCATTTCAACGTAATGGTGACACTTATTATAGTTTTATTAATGTATTTAGTATCTCGCTTGATAAATATTGTGCTCAACCGTCACTGTCAGACTAGCGCGACCAGATGTACGAAAATTATCATAAAAATACGATAAGTTAGTGCCTGGTATAATAAACGATTACGTCCATACGATAAAAAATAATTTCTTGACATGAAAACAAATAATCTACAGTAAATTGGTTTTATTAACGCGCCTCCTACCTTACGAAGTAGTCATGTGTTGCCAAATAGGACTATATCTTTTACTCGTATTGCCAGAAGGCCAGCATTACACCACATGTTAAGTTAAAGTTACGGAATCTTTACATAGAACAGAAAATATCACTTGACCATAACATTTCCTGCTCTAACCTATGTAAAGATTCCGTAACTTTAACTTAACATGCGGTGTTATCTGCAGGCTGGTCTTCTGGCAATACATAATGACATATTCGTACCGCAAAATATAGATTTTATAAATCAGTACGACAATTTCGGTTAAAGGTGTACGATATAACAGTCACTGGCACGTGGAAACTCTGTGCCAGGCGTGAACTTGATTACCCGCAGCCAGTCTGAGTTTGTGTAGTTAGTGGAAGTGTTACGCGGTTATATGGAGAGTAAATGACACTGGGGCAAATACTTATGACTCCAGAGAACATTTAAAACCGAGTGCCGATACTGTGAGTGCTACAAAGCGGCAGAACATTCCTTTCTTGATATTCTACGAGAAGTAAACAACCCACAGGAGTGATCCAAGGAGACTCCACCGGATTTCTTGAGGGTGTCGTCTGAGGTATGTAGTTATGAACGTTTATTCCCGTTTGCACATTAATTAATATCCTTTTAGTGTGTGCCTCAGAATATTTCGCTGTAAGTCTTGTTGTGGCCATCTGGGTGTGTCGTGTTTTTCAGGTACTAGGCTACGAAACAGGAGGCGTTGCATAACCTTATCCCCAAGCTGACTACTACTACTACTACTACTACTACTACTACTACTACTTGGTTTACGTACGTTATATAGTTTCCGAGGATTGCAAGATAGCCTACTCTTTGGTCTTCTAGATTTACCGTGCTTTACCGAATAATATTGATGGCAGAAATTTCTAAGCTCACGAGTTTCAATGACTGACGATACTTTATTTTATTTGTCATATCAATCTGCCAGTTATTCCCCACCGACATCACTCAAAATGGTTGTAAAGAAAGATGAAAAGCATGATAAGATTTATGACAGAAAAATATAGTGTCAATTGTCGAAGTGTGACGGGCGCAAAAAGATGAATAGCCTATTGAGCCAGTTCTGAGGACGAGGCACAATTTTCTTTACGGCGTAGTTAGGCCTGACATTTGAATAGTGAGTAGTCTTCTAATATAATTGGGGATTTATCCCCTAAATAGGAGGAACGGGCCTTTGTCAAAAGAGACGGCCCGTCGCAGGTGGGAACCCGCCGGCTGGCGTGCCGGCGGGTGTATGGACGCCTCCGCCGCCGCCACAGCCACGGGTAACAGCCGGCGAGTAGGGGTGGGCAGGTACCGGTACCAGTACCGGTACTAACGGTACCAGCTAAACGGTACGGTACCGGTACCAGATTGCTCGGTACCGGTACCAGTTGCTCGGATTTATTTATTGGATTTATTGATAATTCTTCATGTCCGATTTTTTTTTAGGTTGCTACTAAATATTGTTATTGTTATTAGACTATGATCGAGTACATCCATAATAACTATACATGCTATTTTTTTATCGAAAAAATAAATATTCACTTCATTCAGAGAGAGAGAGAGAGAGAGAGAGAGAGAGAGATCACCGCTCAGCGAGTGGATATCTCGGTGATATGGGTACTCGATCATAGTCTAATAATACAATATTTATTAGTAACCTAAAAAAGAAAAAATCGGACATGAAGAATTAACCAGTAACCCCAATAAATAAATAAAATAATAAAATAATGGAAACGGGAGCTGTGATGGAAACGGAAAGCAGGACAAAATGGTGGGAACTTAGGGGGACGGTCAGCGGGGCAGTGACTCAGCGTCTACACACAGGGCCCATACCGCGTGACACCACATTGAGGCGGGCGGGCGAGCGCCGAGCGTCACTAAGATCCAAACGGTACCGGTACTAGCGGCAATGCGGAACCCAAGTGATCATGAGGCTTCGCGGTACCAGGTACCGGTGCCAGGCACCGGTACCTGGTACCGCGAAGAATCGAGTCCTCGCGGTACCCGGTACCGGTACCTGGTACCGCGAAGCCTCATGATCACTTGGGCTCCGGGAAGCTTAATGATCACTCGGCACTGCGCATTGCCGCTAGCACCGGTAGCGTTTGGATCTTAGTGACGCTCGGCGCTCGCCCGCCTCCATGTGGTATAGGCCCTGTGTGTAGACGCTAAGTCTGCCCCGCTGACTGTCCCCCCAAGTTCCCACCATTTTGTCCTGCTTTCCGTTTCCATCACAGCTCCCGTTTCCATTAATTTATTATTTGATTTATTTATTGGAGTTACTGGATAATTCTTGATGTCCGATTCTTTTTCTTTTTTAGGTTGCTAATAAATATTGTTATTGTTATTAGACTATGATCGAGTACATCCATAATAACTATACATGCTATTTTTTTTATCGAAAAAATAAATATTCACTTCATTCAGAGAGAGAGAGAGAGAGAGAGAGAGAGAGAGAGAGAGAGAGAGAGAGAGAGAGAGAGAATTTTACATGATTTACATAGAAAATTCGACCACACAGACCCCATGGTCCAGACTAGGTGGTCTGTCCTTAAACCTTAGTGATTTTACATTAATCAGAAGGGTCCTAAACGTTGCATTTCTACTCTAGTTGATATTAAGTTGGAGAGAGAGTTTTATTTACAGGAAATATATTTGGAAATTTCATCAGAAGTCATTAAGAAAAAAAAAAACTCCTTCGGGTACCGGTACCGGTACAAACGGTACTTGAGTTTTCGGTACCTGTACTAACGGTACTCAAATTAACGGTACTTGCCCATCCCTACCGGCGAGCAGCGACGGAGGCACGGGCTCTCCGGGCAGGCGCCCAGTAGACACCCGTAGCGGTATTCGTGCGAGCAGCCGACTAGTCGACTTGACTGCGGAGGGGTGGCCCAATGCGAGGATGACCCCACGGGTCCATCTCGCCCCCGCAGAAGGGCCACCCGGCTGCTCGCCCGAGGAGTGCTGGCGTTCCACTGTGTGTCTTCTAAGTCTTGTATTGGTATTTATATTATTTCACACATGCGTTGAGTTCATTGACACAACTGAAACTGTGGATACGTACCTACGATACTCTGAAACAGCTGTTCGTCGTTAACCTGTAGTTTAGCTGCCTGTTATAGTTGTACATTCGTTTTATTTTTTTATTTTTTGTGTGTGTGTGTGTGTGTGTGTGTGTGTGTGTGTGTGTGTGTGTGTGTGTGTGTGTGTGTGTGTGTGAAAAGATCTATTTTGATTGACATTTATTGGCCTCTGATGTACAAACAAATCTAATAATACACCATACCAGAAAAGCCAAGATCCATTGAGCCGGAGCAGAGAGAGAGAGAGAGAGAGAGAGAGAGAGAGAGAGAGAGAGAGAGAGAGAGAGAGAGAGAGAGAGAGAGAGAGAGAGAGAGAGAGAGAGCAGTATCGGGTGGAAAGGTTCGAGGCATGTTGACAATCATCCCATGTCAGGAGTAACTTTTCGAGTGAAGAAATTGATGACGAAACTTTGGTCAACTCCTGACGAGTCCCGCGCAGCGTCATCTACTGGTGGCCAATCTAATACCCGCTAGACGATTGTCTGGCACCTGACGGAAGTATTAACATCAGACAGATTCCAGCGGCGGAATAAAGGTTCATTAGAGGTCTTAGGAAAGGGAGGAGAGTGGGATCAAAGGCGTCGTGAAGGGAGCCAGTAGAGCGGCTTGAGTGCGGCGTCGGGAGCATGAGGGAGCAGCAGGTGCTTGGGTCGCAGAGAACAAAGACGTTAAGGAAAGTTCGGAATCTCGGTCGTAGAAGAGAAGACCAACCCCTGATTGGCAAAGAGAATGAAACCTTTGAAGACAGTGACGGCCTCAAAGATAGGCAATCGTCGTACTTACCCGAGACTTTTCAAACTAATTGCAGAAAATTTCCAGTGTACTCTGGAGGTCTTGTATTTTATTGTTTTTACTGGAAGGGAAAAGGGAAGTAGATATTACAGAAAGGAGTAAGGAACAGGGTGTAAACAAAATTCAGTAAAAGTTTTGACTATATAGGATCTAATAACCATAAACAGAGAGATTGTATCACTGGGTAGCATCAGGGAATTAACTGTATGTGTGCGTTGAGACCTGTCTTATAATTCCTTGTGCTACACATTAGTCCGAGAAAGGATATCAGGTGAACTTGCATGGTTACTGGCTACTGCCCTGCTCCACTCTGGATGTCTTGGTTAAAAGACACGTTCCCAGTGTGGCCGCATTTTGCGTGAAGAGACTTGAGGCATGGGACTGGTGGTCGGGGAGGAGGGGGGACGCAGCGACAGGTGTGTTGACAGTCGGGTAAAATTCTACTGTTTGCCCATACTCCCCCCACACATCTAGGGTATTTTTCAACCCCCCATAACTCAAAAAATATGCATTTGCGACGCATTTCATGTTTACCACCGCATTCCACGCAGTCTCAATGGTCCCCTAGCCAATTTTGGTTGCGAGGGGTGAGTATGGGCAAAC
Organism: Eriocheir sinensis; assembly: GCF_024679095.1. Lineage (NCBI taxonomy): Eukaryota > Metazoa > Arthropoda > Malacostraca > Decapoda > Varunidae > Eriocheir > Eriocheir sinensis. The sequence goes on from NC_066518.1 coordinate 5,816,702, forward strand.
ACTAGAATAATACCGACGGTCGTGCCAAGGAAAGAGAACGATGTTTTTCTTTGATCCTCTAATAAGGTACCTTATTAGTTTTCACTTAACCGATGACATTATACGGTACTCGTTTCACAAGTATACCAAAAAAAAAAATCCCAATATGCAGGGTGATAAAAGCCAACATTTTCAGCACAGCCCAGACGAATTGTATTGAAATAACATTTGCAGTAGCAGATGGTTAACTTTACCTTATGTTGCTGGTTTGACAGTCCCCGCTTTGTCGCTACTGACGTCGGTACACAATACTGTTGATATTTGAAGCTCTTCTTGTTAAAACTTCTACCCCAGCTGCTTTACCGTGAACGGAGAAGAAAGGATAGTATATGAACTGTAGTATGGGTAGCATACCGCTCGAGTTAAAGACCTTAACAGTCACTTGCCAGTCACAGTAAAAATAAACACATCACAAAAAATCATTTAAGAAAACAAAGAATAAACTGCTTTCCCTCTAAATATGTGCATTGTATACTATTTTTCCCCCGCCTCAAAGTTTCCATTACATACTGTCGTCACCATTCTCTATGAACACTCTACCCCAGGATCTCTTACACAGGTTTGTTTGCTCGTCAAAAGCTGGTGTCTTGTCGTGGATCTGCAACGTCCTTTCAGTATTATTCTAAACATGTCCTCTTTTATATCGGCATGAGTATTGTCCAAGTATAAAAGAGAACAACCGAAAAATAGACGTACGATTCAGCAATGCAAACACTTTAATTAGAGGAGTGTTTATATTCATCGCGACCCATCAGCAAGCCAAGGCCGTGGGTGGGTGTTGTGCAGAATTTACTTCCGCGTGAGGAAATCGTAATAATTCTAATTAATCACGTATTATAGCAGGACAAAATAATTAGTTTCCAGATAAAATACATTCTCTTCAAGGACTGGGTGCACAACAACCGTGTGAGTGAGATGCTGTTTTCCTCTTCTCTTTGCTCCTCTTGTTTACATGCGTCTTCTCCTTGATCCTCTTTCCCGTGTTCCTCTTTTGTTGTTTCCCTCCGTGTTGCGTTTTCTTTTCCTTTCATCCTTTCTGTCCATGCTCCTGCTTCTCCCCTCTCTCCCCTTTCAACATACCCTTGCTGCTCTCCTCCCTCCCCTCCACAACGGTGCCAGATTGTCGTACTCAGCCGATTATATTTCCCGACTTCCTACCCCTAAACTGTCTTCTGGGCTCCAACAACGAAACTAATTTATAGTTATCGTTAAAAGAGTTAGATCCTGATGTTTCTCGGCAATAGTTAGGCGTCAGAAACAGGTAAATACTGTGCTCTGAGTACGATGAGCTGGCAACGGTGCCCCTCCATCTCCTCCGGCCATTCCTGACGTTGATCTCTTCCATGCTCAGTGCCTCACAAGTCCATCGTTCATACGGTCGCCCTTCCCGTGTTGCTTTTTGTTGTCGCTCTCCTTCCATTGTTATCAAGTAAATGGAATGTGTAAATGTTGCAACTTCCATCAAAATAAAATTCCAGACAAGTTGCAATTTGCATCAAAAGCACACCGGGAGGCCTTAAAACTGTCATAATGATGATGATGGTGATAATAATAACAATAATGACAATGACAATAATAACAATAATAACAATAATAATAATAAGTTGAAAAATACAGCAACAACAACAACAACAACAATAATAGCAACAGCAACAACAATAATAGCAACAGCAACAACAACAACAACAATGGAAGCTTCTCGTTGTCGAGCACAAAATGGAAATGTCAGAATCAACCTAAAAGTATGTAAGTAAAAAATGGGTTTGAAAAATACGATGACAGGCGTTTTCATATATGCATTTGCAGTTCGTGTTGGCTTCCTTTTTTCGCTCTTTTTCTCTCGCATGAATATTATAGCGTCCTGGCTGTCGCCCGCCATTTTTACGTCCCGTCCTCCTCGGCTACATTGTTTTACTATTATATACTGTTGCCACGCTTGTCTTATCTGGGCTATCACTTCACGGCTTTAGCTTGTCATCTCACTCAGTAGCAGTGGGGAATGAGTCTACTGAAGATATCTTTATTTTTAGTAAAGGCATACAGCCGAATATGTTGAAGAAAGTGAGGGAGGTAAACCGTATTTTTTCTTTAAATAGTTGTAAAATCAAAATGAAAAATTACAGACCAAAGCATCTAAAAGGTCGGTCCACATAAGAGTTTGTGAAGAGGTAGCCCATCGGTCAGCACGCGGCGTGGTGATCACGAAGAGACAGCTTCTAGTTGTGTCGCAACCATGCATCTAGGAGCGTTCAGTCATCACTGAGTGAGGTAAAGTTGGGGGCATACGCTATAGCAGCGCGTGGCTGCGGTGCTCATTTCCGTCGCATTGGCTCTTTGCGCCTATGGTGGGTAAGAACCCATTTTCCCGGCACACAGAGCCAGTGTAACTTTGGAGTTAGCATCGCTTACCTTCCATAGGTTTCCCCAAGTACCCATTTATCATTGAGTGCTGGAGGATGACTCATGCTCAGATCTTCAGTCGCCCTAACGTAAGTGATTTAAGGCAAAATAAGCACTGGGAGGCATCATGGGCCAAGAATATCAAGGATATCACGATATCCACTTTGAAAAAAGTTTGCGCGCACCGCTCACGGCATGTGGTCATTCACCGAATACAACTGTTTCCGCGCCGTCCACTTCCCAATCATTTCCCACTCTGGTGAACAATCCCGAACCATTTTATTATTTTCTGATGCACTTAATTCATTAGTGCATACACTCTTTTTCCCAGTATCTGTTACAGGTCACCAGCCATTAATATGCCTTCCTCACAAAGCAAGGCTGGCAGGTGACAGAACACCATAAAACATGAAGGCAAAAAACGCATTAATTACAGGCCATGATTGCCCCACCGATACGGTAGCTTTCCCCTAAGTGGGGTTCATAAAACTCCTCTATAGCAGATTCATGATAACTGAAACAGGAGGAAAGAGGTTTGTGCGTGGAGAAGGCTGGAGGAAGAAAGAGAAAGAGGGACTGGGCTTAGAAAGGACGCTTGGTGAAGGAAAATGAAGAGGGGGAGGGGGAATGAGCGGTTGTGGAGGGAAGGAAAAATTTTTTTGTGTTTTGGTGAGAATTAAAAGGATAAAGGAAAGGAGGCCGGGAATGGAAAGCTGGGAGGAGGACAGTGTAGGGCAGGGCTGTGTGGAGAGGTTCTAGGCAGAAGTGAAAAAAAAATAGTTGGGTAGAAGGGATGAGAGAAATAGAGAAAAAGGTTGGAGGTGGGAAGAGGTCTCAAGGGTTGATATGAAGTTAGTTCCCGACCTCTTACGTTACTAACAACATCGATTGAAAACTTTGATGAGGAAGTAGTATGTTATGTATGTCCATTTGATTCGTTTAGGAGATAGTTGCGAAGGGCGGCGTGTACAGGGAGATGTTCCTTGGTTGGTTGGGCTAGAGAGGGAGATGGGTCACTAGGGGGACTCTTAAGGGAAAACAAGATGAGGGTACTACGCTCAGCACACACACACACGCTCGTTCTCTCACTGGCTCTCTCTCTGGCTCACTCGCATGCTCTCTCTCTGGCTCACTCGCATGCTCTCTCTCTGGCTCACTCGCATGCTCTCTCTCTGGCTCACTCGCATGCTCTCTCTCTGGCTCACTCGCATGCTCTCTCTCTGGCTCACTCGCATGCGCTCTCTCTCTCTCTCGCATGCTCTCTCTCTCTCTCGCATGCTCTCTCTCTCTCTCGCATGCTCTCTCTCTGGCTCACTCGCATGCTCTCTCTCTGGCTCACTCGCATGCTCTCTCTCTGGCTCACTCGCATGCTCTCTCTCTGGCTCACTCGCATGCTCTCTCTCTGGCTCACTCGCATGCTCTCTCTCTGGCTCACTCGCATGCTCTCTCTGGCTCACTCGCATGCTCTCTCTGTCTCTCTCTGTCTCTCTGTCTTTTCTTTTAAACTTCGAATCCGATTAAAAATGCAAATGGGGTCTGGTACTGAAGGCTGTCTATCAAATTTTCATTCAATCAAAAAATTAAGAAATGAAGGTTTGTAGTTATTAATGATGGATAAGACGAGGACGCGGGAGAGAAAATGGGAGTGTGTGGAGGACGACGAGGACAGGAAAAGGAAAACTAATAGAGGGACGCTGCTGTAGGCATACCCTGAATCTTTTGAAAAGATGTAATTAGTTTCGTCACCGTTTGAATATAATTATTTGTGCCATAGCCAGCGAAGCACCACCGTAACGTTACTGTGTGTGTGTGTGTGTGTGTGTGTGTGTGTGTGTGTGTGTGTGTGTATTAGTGCGTCTGTGTCTGTCTGCTTGTCGATTTGTTTGTCCGTCTGTCTTTTTGTCTGTCTATAAGTATGAGTGTGTGTATGTCTGTCTTTGTGTCTGCTAGTGTGGGCATGGGTTGGTGGGTTGAATGTATGTGTGTGTGTGTGTGTGTGTGTGTGTGTGTGTGTGTGTGTGTGTGTGTGTGTGTGTGTGTGTGTGTGTGTGTGTGTGTGTGTGTGTGTGTGTGTGTGTGTGTGTGTGTGTGTCATTATCTGGTGGGGTACAGGATTTACTTTCATCTACTACTATGCACCCCAATAAACTAAATCGGTAAGCTAACAAACATATCCGTCGGTGGTTGAAAAATGAATAATGCGAGTCACTGAGTACGTTTCCGGTGCACCAATGTCGAATATGTTATATAGTTTTACCTTTTTTGTGACGGTCGGCCCAGAAATCGAGGCGGGTGAAAAAATACGAGCCATTTTTATCATTCACAAATAAATTAGTTTTGCATATCGCGGAATGGTTGGTGGCTGTGGAGGGGATGCACGGCGCGGCACAGTCCCTTTATATCGCGAAGTGGGTATATAAAGAGAGGGAGGTATAATTAAAGCTTGCCGCGCTTGAAATGGTGCCAATCCCCTGCACGCTGACCTTTGAGTGTGTGGGAGGGGGAAGATCTTTCATCCCGGGGACAAGAACCGTGGCACGTCATCAGCCTTGCTACAATCACGTCCGTCATGCCGCCTCGCCCTCCCCGCTTAGGGCGTGAGGGAGAATGAACAGATAGATATGTGCGCCAGATGAGGGGCAAGGATGCGTTCAGATAGTGTGCGTCAGATGGGGGGGGGCGTTCAGATACAGTGCGCGTCAGATTGGGGGGAGGGGGCGTTCAGGTAGTGTGCGTCAGCTGCATCGACTTAGATTCCAAACTGGATCTACTGATTCATTACGAGACGTGCAGTGCGACACACGACAAGAGCTTAGAGAGGGTATAGAAAGTAGCGCCCTAACCGAGAGAGAGAGAGAGAGAGAGAGAGAGAGAGAGAGAGAGAGAGAGAGAGAGAGAGAGAGAGAGAGAGTTATGGGGTCGTGATATATAGTCAGAGGGCGAAACAGACATACCAACAGGTCTCGCGTAGCTGCCTCGTCGTCGCATGAGGAGGTAACTAGACTAACTCCCACACAAGTGACACAACCGCCCCGGCGCCGAATATTGCCACAATGCCACCCGCTCAGTGCGACTTCCACACGTGTGAGCCCGCAGTGAGCAGCGTGCAAATGGGTTTATTCTGAGTGTATCATCGCACATTATACACCGCAGAGGTGGCTAGACACATACAGTCAAGAGAACAACGTTTGGGATACACCGAGACAGCCCACAAGCTAGACTGCCACACCATCCCATCCAGCCCTTCTGTGTGCTCCCGAAATTAGCTTTATTCGTCTCGAGTTCTGCTCTGCGCCAGACACGGCTCATCCAGGGCATCCCTCAAGGGCCTTCACGGGAGAAATGAACCTCGCCACAGCCCCCGTTCGGCATTACTGGCGGGCGGGGAAGGAATGGACTGGTGAGGGTGACTGGGGACGTCCGGAGACTATACTGTTGCTCCAGATGGAAAGGAGACAGAGACAGACGACAGAGAGAAGGGAGGCAAGCAGACAGGAAGAGATACAAGAGAAAAATACAAACAGACAGATAAAAAGACGGAAAGGCAAAGAAAACAGAGACAAGCAGACAGAAAGGCGGTCAAAGAAACAGACGTAAAGAGATAAGACAGGCAGACACAGACTAGGTTGGCAGATAGACAGGGAGGTACGAAGCTAACCTACCTATCTAAGCGCCGTTTTAGACAGGTAATTGAGAAGAAAAAAGACAGGAAGGTTAACATCCAGTCGAACGCAACACTCCGAACCGTGAAATGAGACAGACGCAGATAGACGGACAGGGACGGGAAGAGGAAGAGGATGTTTATGAAAGAGAATCATTACCTTGTATTCTCATAGGCGGAACCTTTAAGCGAGAGGGAAAAATCCTGCTCTTTAAAAGCGGGAAAAAAAAGCCTCCTCCCCCCATAACAAAAAACAGTAAATATGCCCGAGAGTAAAGAAAGAATTTAAAAAGAAAAATGGTTGAAAATGGAAAATACACGCTCAAAAGAAAAAAATAAAGACGAAGAAAGGAAATATACCTCAGAATAAAGAACGAATTTAAAAAGACTGATGGTCTTCAAAGGAATATGCACTCATAAAAGGGAAAATACGAGCTTGTGCCACAAATGAATATAAATAACGTTCTGTCACCTGAGAGGAATGGGGACAAATATGGTGCTCTTACGCCGTTCAAAGAAATTATAAAAGATATAACTTCCTGCCATTAGAGAGAGAGAGAGAGAGAGAGAGAGAGAGAGAGAGAGAGAGAGAGAGAGAGAGAGAGAGAGAGAGAGAGAGAGAGAGAGAGAGAGAGAGAGAGAGAGAGGACGGAGAGAAATGTATGTATGAAGTGCGTGGGAAAGGAGGGAAGGGATGACACACGTATAGGGCGAACAGACACACATAGCAAACTTACGCGTACAACCTCGAGGGGGAAGGTTGTACGGAGGAGAGCCCGAGGGAGAGAGAGATAGACAGGGAAAGAGGGAGAGGGGGGGTAAGTTATTTAGGTTAGTGTGTAGGAGGAAGAGAAGGAGAAGCGAAGCCGGGCATTGGTAACTCAGGAGAAAGTTGGAGAGAGAAGGAGAAAGCTTGGTGAAGAGGCGTGGGGAAGGATGAAGGAGGCTTGCATAACTAAAAGCGAATGAGGGCGGGAAAGACGAGGAGGAGAGAGAGAGAGAGAGAGAGAGAGAGAGAGAGAGAGAGAGAGAGAGAGAGAGAGAGAGAGAGAGAGAGAGAGAGAGAGAGAGAGAGAGAGAGAGAGAGAGAGACGTGAAGGCGAACACTGACCAGGTGGAGAAAGATGAAAGCACAATCACAGGGGGGGCTGGAAAGACATGGAAATAAAAAAATGAAAAAGAAGGGAGAGTTACAACGTAGAAGATGAAACTACGTACATTGGCTCAGGTGAAGTCAAGTAATGACTCACATGGAGAGGAAAAGAAATGCGCTACCAAAGGGGAAAAAAGATCATATAAATAGCGAAAAAGGGGGGAACAGTTGAAAAGGTAGGAAGACGAGGAGCTAGTGATCAGGTGATGGCTAGAAAAAGTGACAAAGGGAGGAGGTAATTAAGGACACGTGAAGGGAAATAAAATCTTGGCGACAAAAAAAGTAGATGACAGGAGGGAATGGAGAGGTCACGAAGCAGGAAGAGAAACTATACTGCTCAGGTGGAGGTTAGAGGTGGTAACAAAGCGAGGGATAATGAGTCACAGGTAAAGGTAACTAATAATAGATACCTGGTGAAGGCGATACCAGGGAAAGACGAAAAGAGGGAAAGCTAAAAGGCTGAAGGAGAGATTGCTTGAAAAAGAGGTGGAGAGAAAATGAAGACGTTGTTGAGAAGAGGCAGGAAGAGGAGGAAAAAGATGAGGTGTAAGAGAAGCAGGAGAAGGAAGAGGAGGAAAAAGAGGAGGTGGAAGAGAAGCAGGAGAAGGAAGAGGAGGAAATTGAAGAAGTAGGCGAAAGGAGAAGAAGGAAGAGGAGGAAAAGGAGGAAGGAAGTGGTTGAGGAGGAACAGGAAAAGGAGGAAAAGAGGAGGGAGTGGTTGAGGAGAAGAAGGAACAGGAGGAAAAGGAGGAGATGGGTGAAAGGAGAAGAAGGAAAAGGAGGAGGAAGTGGTTGAGGAGGAGCAGTAAAGGGAGGAAAAGGAGTTAAGTGGGTGAGGAGCAGGAACAAGAAGAGGAGGAAAAAAGATGAATAGCAGGAGGAAATGATTGAGGAGAATGAGCAGAAATTGGAGGAACGAGAGGAAGCTGAAGAGGAGGAAAGCGAAGAAGTTAAAGAGGAGCAGGAGTAGAAAGAGGAGGAAAAGAAATAAGTGGGAGAGAAGAAGAAGCAGGAAGGAGAGGAAAAGAAGGAAGTAGGTAAGGAACAGAAGCAGGAAGAGGAGGAAAAGAAGGAAGTGGGAGAAGAAGCAGGAAGGAGAGGAAAAGAAGGAAGAAGGTAAGGAACAGAAGCAGGAAGAGGAGGAAAAGAAGGAAGCGGAAGAGAAGAAGAAACAGGAAGGAGAGGAAAAGAAGGAAGCAGAAAACTGGAGATGAGCACGAGCAGGAAAAGGAGGAGGAAGATGTCGAGCAAAAGGAGTAACAAAATATAATAATAATGAACGCTGCGGAGGAAAGGCAAATAAAACTAAAACAACAACAACAGCAGCAACCAAGGTGAGGAAGAAGAGACCACGAAGTAAAGAACGAAAGAGAGAGAACAGATACAAAATAAAGGAGGAGAAGAAGGATCAGGTGAACGTTACCAGCAGCAGCAAAGTGAATGGCTAATGGGTTGCACGTGGAGGCGAGCGACAGGGAAGGGAAAGAAGAAGGAATAACGATCCGGTGAGAGAGGAGGGCAGGAGACATGCGGAGGAAGGGTGATACTTGTACTTACCAGCTGAAGAAAGTTTAGACGAAGTGAAGGAGAGAGGTTAACAAAGTGAGGAGATAACAAAAACGACGAGCTCTGGGAGAATGGAAAGGGGAATATTAACAAGGTGAACTATAGTAGAAGCAGAAGTGTAAAAGAAGCGTCTGTCTGGGAAAGTGAAGCGGATAAAAAAAACTTGTAGATGAAAGGGAAAGAGGAAACAGTGAAGAGGGGAAGGGACAAGGGACACAGTAACGAGGGGAAAGGCCGAGAAAAAGGGTAACACTGGTAAGCTGAAGGGGGGACAGTGACAAACGGAAGGGGAAAGTGAGCAGGTGAAGGGGGAAAGTGAGCAGGTGAAGGGGGAAAGTGAGCAGGTGAAGGGGAAAGTGAGCATACGAAGGGGGTAAGTGAGCAGGTGAAGGGGGAAAGTGAGCCGAGGAAAGGGGAAAGGGAGCAGACGAAGGGGACAGTGAGCAGGTGAAGGGGAAAGTGATCAGGTAAAGGGGAAAGTGAGCAGACGAAGGGGGAAAGTGAGCAGACGAAGGGGGAAAGTGAGCAGACGAAGGGGGAAAGTGAGCAGGTGAAGGGGAAAGTGAGCAGGTGAAGGGGAAAGTGAGCAGGTGAAGGGGAAAGTGAGCAGGTGAAGGGGAAAGTGAGCAGGTGAAGGGGAAAGTGAGCAGGTGAAGGGGAAAGTGAGCAGGTGAAGGGGAAAGTGAGCAGGTGAAGGGGAAAGTGAGCAGGTGAAGGGGAAAGTGAGCAGGTGAAGGGGAAAGTGAGCAGGTGAAGGGGAAAGTGAGCAGGTGAAGGGGGGAAAGTGAGCAGGTGAAGGGGGAAAGTGAGCAGACGAAGGGGGAAAGTGAGCAGACGAAGGGGGAAAGTGAGCAGACGAAGGGGGAAAGTGAGCAGACGAAAGGGGAAAGTGAGCAGACGAAAGGGGAAGTGACGAGGGGAAAGGGGAAGTGACGAGGGGAAAGGGGAAGTGACGAGGGGAAAGGGGAACGATGACAAAGTTGAAGGGAAACAATGAGTAGGTGAAGAGGGAACATTGGTAAGGTGAAGGGGGAAAGACTGACCACTGAAGGGGAAAACAGTGACCTCATGAAGGGAAGAAACGCTCAGTAGGTGTCGAAGTAACTGTAACAATGCGAAGAGGGGAAACACGGGGAGGTGAAAGGGAAACAGTGACTTGGTAAGGGGAAGAGGAGAGGGGAAACCCAGCCAAGATGAAGCAGCTGAGGGCAGACGGTGACGGTGTGGGGGGATGCGGGGGAAGGGGGGTGACGGAGGAGGGGGCGAGGAGGAGCAGCGGGCCATCAGCCTCCCTCACTGATGGTCGGGGCGGAGATAAGCCGTCAGTAAACACGGAGTTGTGGCCGTCTGCTGGTCTGGCTGAGTTGCCGCCTCACTCAGCTCAGTCCCCCCTCCCCTCACTGGCTCCCCTCAGCACTTAGGGAGTGGAGGAGGCACGGGGGGATGACTGAGAAGGTGAAGGGGAGGAATAGACAGAGGGTGTAGAGATGGAACTTGGGAGAGGGGGGAATGAAGGAGGTAGTAGGGAGGAAGGGAAGGAAGGAGCGGAGGAACGTGGTATAGAGGAGGAAGTGAGGGGGAAGATCAATGAAGGAAGACCTGGAGATGGAGTTGGGGAGAGAAAGGAATGGAGCTCAAGGAGAGGAATAGGGAAGGAAAGTGTGGGCGTAGAAGTCGGGACGGATGGGAGATAAGGAAGGGGTGGATGGGGAAGGAGGTGGAGGGACTGAAATAGACTGTCTCCCATTTACATGCTATTACTGACGAGACTATTCCGCCTCTGAAAGTTCTCTCCCCTAGAGTCTATTCACGTAAATGATATTAATGCCCTCCTATCGGCCTCTCCATTGCGCGGATAATGGTCATGGAGGTTTTCAAACTAGTTGATTGTATATATTACATTGCACCGCTGAACCTGAAAGCCTTTTGCGCTTTCCCACAATATCTTCCTAAGGTAAATATTTGATGCTATCAAAGCGCACGCAGAGATACCTGCATTCCATCCCTTTGCCTCGCGCCGCCGTGTTGTCGTGGAGTGTAAGCCATTATACTGGGCTCGATATTTATAGAGCCTTTGAATAGTTTGAAACGTGATCAGGTTGCCTCTACGCCATGCACGTTGTCATGTATTGTTGATCAAGTTATCTCAGCCTTCCCACTCAGTTTGTTGTGATGGGAAAATATAATGCGCATTGTTCTTTGTGTAGTGTAAAGTGACGATGGATGGAAAGGCAACGAAGTAAATAATCGAGGAAAGAAGAAAGGAAAATCAGAAAGATAAACCGTTAAAAAGAGAGAGAGAGAGAGAGAGAGAGAGAGAGAGAGAGAGAGAGAGAGAGAGAGAGAGAGAGAGAGAGAGAGAGAGAGAGAGAGAGAGAGAGAGAGAGAGAGAGAGAGAGAGAGATTTACGTACTTAACAGAGACATTGGGAGAAATTATCAAGCAAAGCGCTGAAAGAAGGAATAGGTAAGAGATGCAGATGAAAGATGGAGTATTTAGGAATGGAGGATAGAAAAAGACGTGAGGTGAATGGGGCGATGATGGCTGCTGGGAGACAATCGTAATATTATCCCAACACCATCATGAGGCGCCGTAGTGAGGACTTAAAGCTGCTGAACAGTGTGAGGCAGAGTGGCACCTTTTGTAAAATTTACGGCATCTACAATAATCTAAAGTTAAGGGCACACGCTATAGCTGCGCGTGACCTCGATGCTAATCTCAGTCTCATTAGCCCTTGAACCTGTGGTGAGTAAAAACCCAATCCCCAGGGACACAGGGCTAGCTGATGTCCGGACTACCACGGTTTAACTTCCTCAGGTTTCCCCAGGTACGAATTCACCGATCAGTCAGAAAGAGGATGATCAGCTGAGTGTGCTGCACGCCAGACTCACAGCTAGGCGTGTTAGCCACTACACCACGGAGGCGCCACATCTCATGGATACTAGCGGCAGAGGCTGTTGGTACATTTTCTAGTCTAAACTTTTTGAAACCAGCGACGGCAGTCACTGGGATGAGCGTATCTTTTCGAAACTCGTCGTTCACCAGCAGTCATCAATTAAAAAAAAAAAAAATCGCGTTTGAGCACAAAATTAGTCCTGTCATCTATATTTTTTACGGCCACTGCAGGGAAGGTTTTCCAGCAATACACATACGAAAATTTTAGTCGTAGACTCATGATGAACTTTACGAAAAACTCGAGTTAGTTAAAAAACGTGGCATGGAAAAAAAATACCTGCTAACTAATTTGACGCCCCTCTCTTTTATTTCGCAGGTAAGTTGTGGCTCGGAGGAAGAGAAGAAGACAAGTAGGATGGGCAAATAACGTGAGCCTTTTTTTAGCGGGCATTTCTTTCTCTGCGCTCTTTTCATTCCCCTTGAGCCGTCTCCTTTGCTGTAAAAAAAAAAAAAACAGCGCGAACCGATATGCAGTAGACTGAACAAGCAGGTGAGGAACAGTATCTTCAGAGACGTAGCAGTAGTAGTAGTAGTAGTAGTAGCAGCAGTAGTAGTAGTAGTAGTAGTAGGAGGAGGAGGAAGAGGATTGAACGATAAATATGAACACGAGAATAAGGAGAATAAGGGGAAAAGATGGAAATGATGGAAGAGCAGGAGCAGGGTGAGGAAAAGGAGGGTGAGGCTGGGGAGGAGAAGGAAGGAGAAAAGGAACCCGCTGAAGAGAAGGATAATGAGAATGAAGTGAAAGAAGTGGTTGAAAAGACAAAATGAGAACGTGGTTGAGACGAAGAAGCAGAAAGAGCAAAAAGGAGGGAGGAGAAGAAAGAGAAGGAGAAGGAAGAAGAGGAGGTGGTAGTGGTGGTAGCAGAGGAGGAGGGGGAGGAGGAGGTGGTGGTAGAGAAAAAGGAGGAGAAAGAGAAGGAGAAGAAACAGAAGGAGAAGGAGGAGGAGGAGAAGGTGGTGGGGGTGGGAGTAGAGAAAGTGGAGGAGGAAGAGAGAGAGGAAGAAGGTAAAAGGAGAAGGAGGAGGGAGGCGCTATCCCACGCCGGAAAAGTCACTAAACGTGTCTCAAGAATGGAAGGCGGGAAAAAACGGTGAAAAGAGTGGGAAATATTAAAGAAGGAAAAACGCCCCAGATGCTCTTCCCCGCGTTTAAGAGGGAGCTTATGTCTCGCCTCGCCGTCCGAAAGCTCATCACTGATCCAGCCGACTCCCGTGGGGCTTAGCACAGTTAAGTAATTCTAAAGCTTGATTCAGGGTTTTAATTTTGTTCCAAGTTTGGGGTTCTTACCTTCCTTCCCAAGCCCCTGTTCACCCCATGCCGCCCTTGTGTACCACCTGCGTATTCATTGCTTGACTCCTCTGTTATTTTCTCTTATTCTTTTCTGCCTTCTCTGACCTTTCCCGCACGTACGTTCAGTTCCTCTTCCTCCTCCTCCTCTTTCATAATGCATACAACATGCATGGGAAGCTTCTCCAGGTCGTGCAGGAGGAATCAGATATTCGGGTCACCAATAGCAGTAACCGGAAACATGCAAAGCACATTAAAAATAGAAGAAAGAGAAGCTCGGGTTCATAGCGAGGAACTTTGACCGCAAGAGGTCGGGAGTAATGTTATCTCTATATAACTCAATTTTAAACATCACCCGAAGTATGCAGTGCAGTTCTGTGCCTTTGATTATAGGAAGAGCATTGAATTACTGGAGAGTTCAGCGACACACTATGAAAATCATTCCACCCTTAAGGGCCTAGTCGTATGGACGAACTGACGACTCATTCTCCTTACGCTGGAAAAGAGACGCTTAAGAGTTATGATTCAGGTCCTCAAGTACCTGAAGCAGTTCAGAATCTTTGTTCATTTCAAGTTCTTTGAGCTACAAGCAAACTCTAGAACTAAACATAATGGTCTCCATGTTCAAGCATGGCGTTTTAGTACAGGCAGGAATTTCTTCTCAAATCGTGTCCACCATTGGAACAACTTTCCTTCAAAAGTAGTAAATGCAGAAACCATCAGCTCATTTAAAATTGAACCGACCAGGAATAAACCGAACGTACGTACCGAAATGCTTTTATCTGCTCTGCAGGCACGAAGTGACCATCGAGCAGACTAAAACACTACAGCGGGCAACCTCATAATGAGCTAATGGGCTCTGTTGTTGATGTTTCCTCCTCCTCCTCTTCATAATCATCCCCCCTCCTTTTCCGTCTGTTCATTGTTTGCCTTCTCTTTGTTTGTTTTCCTTCCTCCTCCTCCTCTTCCTCCTCCATCACACAACGCATAACTAATCATGTGTTTCATATCAACCTGTGATGATAAATATATGCAAATTATTAGTACAGTATTTCGGTACCAATGTAGCTACTTAATGTAATCTCTCACTCGAAATTTAAATGATCCGATGTGTAAGCGTTCTCGTGTTTACAAGTTGATGTATTGGGCAGTTAAACCTTTCACTAATCCCTTTGTTCCGGCTAATGCGATTTTTTTTGTTCTGAAACGTAACATGTAATTGCCTTTCAGAAGAGATTATTACTACTATATACATTGAATATCCCTGTTCGGTGCATTGTGTCGATAATGATAGGATATAAATATTCAGCTGGAACATGTACCTGCGCTTTGTGTGAGTACGTGCGTGCGTGTTAATTTAAAGGGTTAATTCTTCATCAGTACAATAATTACCCATAAAAATAAGATAAGCGAGACTGCTTTTCAGAAATTATATTGTTGGTAAAGCAGCCGAGTCGAATTGGCTATAAATTTAATCAATAGTTCATCGCCTGCAAGAAAAGATGAGTCATTAAGGGCCACAGAACCATGCAGAGATTTTCGTTAAGGTCATTATAGGCCACAGAACCATGCAGAGATTTTCGTTAAGGTCAGTTACAAAGAAATTTATTATTGTAGGTGTCATTGAGGTATTTAAAGGTACCAACGTGTTATGGTGGCAAAAAAAAAATCAGTAACGTCTTGAGAAAAGTTAAAGAGTGTCCAGACAGTCAAGGACAACCGAGTGGCAGTCAACGGGCTAACTCAGTGAATTTGCATTTGAGTGTCACGTAAATGTAGACGAAGAGGAATCAAGACAGAAAACTCAAAGCAAAGGAAGAAAAGCCGAAAGCAGCACGTGACTTAAAACAGAAGGAATTAGAGGAGCTGGAGAAGAAAGAGGAAGAGGAAGGGAAAGAGAAAGACAGCAACGACGACAACGAGGAGGATAAGGAGGAACAGGGAAAAAAAATGAAACGAAGGAGGAGGAAGAGGGATACCAAACACGATAGGGTGGCATTACACATGGAAATCAGCAGAGAGGAAAGAACATGCAGGCCAGACTAAAGGGAGGGCCAGCGGCGAGCCATCCAGTGCGTTGGCGGAACAAAAGAGCGACAGGAGGACAGGTGACCCATTTAAGCCGTGCGTGAGGCGGACAGGAAAGGACGGGCATGCGAGGACCTAAGGAGAGGGAGGTGGAATGGGGATAGAAAGGAGAAAGAACAAAGGGAGAGAAGATATGACTCACAGAAGAGGGTGGGACATGCGGAGACCCAAGCAGAGGGGAGGAGAATGGGAAGAGGAGAGATGAACAGAGACAGCTGGCATGATAAAGAATATGAAGAAAAGGGAAAAGGACGAGAAAGAAGTGGATAGTGCAGGGAAATAACGAAAGAGACAACGTAATGGATAGATAAAGTACAATAAAACAAGAAGAAAGGAGGAAAAATGCAGAGTTGAGCGATATTAGTATAAGGAAAAGAGAAGATAAGAAAAGAAAATGGACAGACTAGGGAGATAAAAGGAGAAATAAACAAAGAGAAAGTGGGCATGAGTAATATTAGAGACAGTATGATAAAGAATATGAAGAAAAGAGAAAGGAAAAGAGGGGAAGAGGAGGAGGGAAGCAAATAACAAGAGACTATGGGTAAATAAAGAAAACAAAGGGGAAAGGAAGAAAAGGTAGAGTTAAGCGATATTAGACCTACGACATGATCAAGAATATAAAGAAATGAGAAGGTAAAAGAAAGGAACCAGATATTGAGTAAGGAAGGAAGGAAATTAGCGGACCTGCTGGGCGGATAGAAACGATATGATGAAGTAAGAGGAAAAGAGGAATGAAGAGGACAATGCAAGCGAATAACAAGAGATAAATAGAAAATGAAAAAGAAAAAATTGAAAAATGCAAACTTAACCGATATTAGAGAAACGAAATGATCAAGAATATAAAGAAAACATAAGAGAAAATAACTGACATTGAATAAGGAAGGAAGGAAAGGAGGAAAAAAACCAGACTGAGTAAGGACAAAAGGAGGGAAGGAAACGGATGGACCTAGTGGGCGAATCGAGTCACACCCCAACGCAGCAGAAGGGAAGAGGAAGGAGGAACCCCCTAAAAAAGAAACTGAGGGACAAAAGTGGCCGGAGCTTCAGTGGCAAGACCTTTAAGCAGCCAGAGTTGGAGAGATGGAAAGGAAAGTCTGAAAGAAAGGAGGGAGAGGAAAGAGCGCATTGAGAATAGGAACGGCCGAGAGAGAGAGAGAGAGAGAGAGAGAGAGAGAGAGAGAGAGAGAGAGAGAGAGAGAGAGAGAGAGAGAGAGGAATAAGAAATTGTGTAAGTGCACCGAGGGAGAAACGATAGAAAGAAACGACCATAGAGAAAAGAATCAGGGAGGAAAGATGGCGAGGGTAAAGAATGATAGTGGAAGAAACAAGAGATAAGAAGGGAAGGAAGTAGGAGAGGAAAGGTGGAGAGAGGAACTATGAGTGAAGATCAGGTAAACGTAAAGAATAAGAGTTGGAGGAGAGAAAAGAGAAGGAAGAAGGAGAGAGAAGAAAGGGAAAGACTAGATAAATGAAGGTCAGGCAAATAAAGAATAGAGGTTGAGGAAGTGAAAAGAGAAGAACGGGGTATAGTATAAGAATGAAGGAGTGGTAGAGGGTCAGGATGAAGGAGAAAAGGAAAGAGAAGGAGAGACTAGATAAATGAAGGTCAGGCGAATAAAGAATAAGACGTCGAGGAAGTGAAAAGAGAAGAACGGGGTATACATAGTATAAGAATGAAGGAGTGGTAGAGGGTCAGGAAGAACGAAAAAAGGAAAGAAGGGAGAGACTAGATAAATGAAGGTCAGGCAAATAAAGAATAAGAGGTGGAGGAAGAGAAATGAGAAGAACGGGGTATAGTATAAGAATGGAGAAGTGGTAGAGGGTCAGGAGGACAAGGAAAAAAGGAAAGAAAAAGAAGGGAGACTAGATAAATGAAGGTCAGGTAGACAAAGAATAAGTCGCGGAGGAAGAGAAATGAGAAGAACGGGGTATAGTATAAGAATGGAGGAGTGGTACAGGGTCAGGAAGAACAAGGAAATAAAGTAAAGAGAAACAAGAAGGGTGTCAAGGTTCCAGAGTTTGGTGCTGTAATCGGAAGGGATAAACAAACAAGATAAATGGTTAGACACCAGTTTACTTTAAGTAAAGTAAGAAAACCCCAAAACATGCCTCACAATCTGAAGTCTCCAACACGAAGGCTTCAGCACGCTGGACTCAGCAATGACCCTTCGCACGGCTTCTTCCTCTTCCGGGCGTATCGTCCTCTGAGTGGCAATGACGAGGCTGCACAGCTTCGTCCTTGAAGTGGTATAGACGTGGTAGACGAGGGAGGCGCAGGAGGAGAAGGGGTGTCAGGTTCACGGCAGTGACGGGAGTTCAAGGCGTGAAGAGGAGAGAGGTAAGGCACCCAGAACGAGCCCACGGTATCCGAGTTATCCCGAGTGAGCAGAACTTGGAACCGGAGTAGAATCAAGTGTTCAGAGCGAGGCCCGGCCACTGTCTGACGAGGAAGGCGCGGGCGGCAACCAAGTCGCCTCCCATAGCGGGTTGAGAAGCCTCGGTGGTTCAGTCGACCGAGGCGTCGAACGGCGTCAGGCGAACGAGCAGCGGGAGTGAAGCAGGTGGTTCGCTGCGGCTCGGTAGTTGCACAGCACAGCGGGCGGACGGCAGGAGTGCCCCGGTCGTTCGGCCGCTAAGTTGGTAGTTGCCCTCACAAAGGGAGAGACTAGATAAATGAAGGTCAGATAAACATTAAGAATAAGAGGCGGAGGAAGGGAAAAGAGGAGAAGAACGGGGTATAGTATAAGAATGGAGGAGTGGGAGAGGGTCAGGAAGAGAGAGAAGAAAGAAGGGAGATACTAGATAAATGAAGGTCAGACAAATAAAGAATATAGGTTGAGGAAGTGAAAAGAGGAGAAGAACGGGGTATAGTACAAAAATGGAGGAATTGGAGAGGCTCAGGAAGAACAAGGAAAGAAGGACAAAAAAATGAGAAAGAACAAAAGGTCTGAATGGAACAAGGAAACTCAACAGACAGGTAGAACAGGCACTTTCACTTGTCTTGTACAGTTTAGGGCTTTTTTTCTTGGCCACTGTATCGCTAAACACTCTCATTATGATCCAATGTTAGCTCAAAAAACATAGGAACCTTCTAAATTGCTCACCCTCTTCATTAAATTCCACATAGTTTACATCTTCATACTACAAATTCCTCGGTGTATTTGCGCCATACTATTACTAGCAGGGATTATTCGTGTGTTGCATGTAGCTATTAACCGGTAATAGTGGTACATTGAGAGCTTGTAGGGACCGGGGCCTGGCTTACTGATATTACTGGAACCGATGTGAAGGGAACGGCGTAGGAAGGTAGTTCTTTTAATATGGGTGTTTTCAATTCTCTCTCTCTCTTATGATATTTACTTATCTATTATTACTTTACCAGGCCATTGTTTTTCTCACCCTTGTATCGTTCTTATCAGCACTATGATCGGTTAAGTTTAGTCCCGATTGGCAAGGAAATACACAACACGTAGTCCAACATCAGCTACATGACCTCCGCCCTTCATTTAGGAGACGTTGATCTCGAGTTTTTTATTATTCCCGCCACATCAACGCTTTTATGGAGTCGAATTCTCCTTCCTTTCCTTTTACCATACTGTTCTGGCGTCAGTGCTGCCTCCTCTTTGTTCTCCGTCACTACTGCGTCCTAGCTCCCGACTTCGAATGGTGCGGCTGCTAACTGTCAGGCCAATATTTCTGATATTCATGAGGAAGAATAATCTACGGTAGATATTATAGAAAGTGAAACTGAATAACTCTAAAGAGACTTTTTATTATGTTACTTCGAAAATGTCAAAAGCGTCAATTGCCGTGCTGGACACCATTCTTTGTGTCCCCAACAGCCCGTGATCAGAGCCGCCCATGCACGGGTTTTCATCACCGTCGAGGAATAAGAAGATATCAAAGGGTGGGCGAGTCCCTACCCGGCGTCACTCGAGGGAGAGTTGATGAAAAGAGAGGCAATGAAAAGGGCCGAGGGAAGTAGGGGACGCCAACCCTCTCTCTGATAGGATCAGTTCATCGCCCAAGTGGAAGCTCAGTTTGCAAAAGTAATATGAATTAAAATGTGAACTCATTTTTTAATGCATGGATTCAGCTTCCACTCGCTCATAGATGAAGACCATTTTTATATTCCATTTCCATGCTAGTCAATAGATTTAGTGCCTTTTTAATTGATTTTTAAGAGAACCTTTCAGCGTTGATGAGCCCGTCGTGCTCCTCGTGTGTAGTTCAGACAGCCCTGCGCCCTTCTGCTACACATTAATGTAGCCTTAGTGAAGGCTGAGCCATAGCTCGTTTAATTTTCATAAACTAAAAATCACAGACTCTTGAGGCAGAGTCATTGAGCAGTCTCAAAGAGCATTAATGGCCGGCCCCTTCCGTAGCAAACCTTTGAGTCACCTCAGATGGGCGGCCCGTAGTGTCTTTGAGCCATCTTGAAGGACATCTTGTAGTCGAGCTGCAGCCGTGCGGGCCTGAGTGCATGAATCATATTGATGTTCAGTGTCGGATAAAGACGATGCGTTTGTAGTGATATGTAGAAATATGGTTGAATATTGTTTGGGAAGGAGTATGCTCGTCTTGATAGTAGGTGTTTTTTTTTCAAATGGCCGGCTCTTTCTGTGCTGCTAGATTCCTTTCCATTGACTCAGCGGGACACTAAACAGATCTTACGGTAGTTGTGGTATTGGAAAAACTCTTTTCGATGTGCTAATCATTTTGACAAAGTTGATAATTTTGCAGTGGTTTTATATAACTTTATAATTTATGCCACACCATCCGTGTCCCCTCGTCCCTCTGTTTCACGCCTTACTCGTGATACGTCCAGGGCCGTGTAGCCTAGCTCGTCATGGTCCATAGTGCAGCATAATCCCTTCAGGCTTTCTTGAGTTACACTGGTGAGCTGCCCGAATGCGCGCCGATTTTCATCCCGTAAAATAATATTTCCGCTCCTTAAACCGTGCTGCCCCTCGCTGCTCACCTGACTGAGATCGCACTCGAGGATATAGTGTTGATTGGTAGCACGTATGTAATGTTCCCCTCTCCACAGTGGTCGTAAATAGTTAGCCCGCAGCGATACTTGAACCTGAGCGCCGCGCTGACCACTCGGCCACCGCTCTCAGTGGTGTTGCTTTGCTTACTGTAGCGAACTAAATTTTCAAGTATCCTGAATTAATATTGTAGTGATGAATATCTTAAATACCTTCATAATTTACGTTCAAAAGAATTTGATTAAATCCAGCTACAATGATTATTAATGTGTGTGATCGGATAGGTACATCAAGCCATGTCTGGTCAGTATTTATGATATTCATGGGGAAGAATAATTTACGGTAGATATTATAGAAAGTGAAACTTCCACGTTCTGTTGTGACGTGGAAAGTGCAAGGAACAGGAAAATTAATTATGACTGACCTCCTTCCAAAATAAAGTGTTATGGCCTTTTGTATGATAATTATTAGTCTACATTCAGCTTAGTCTTTTGGATCACCTTGTTACACGGTGCGTAGACCACCCAGAGAGGGAGGATGAACAGCTGAGGTGGTTGTGCTCCAGCTGCCCTGGCTGGGATTCGAACCCAGGCCCGCAGATTCGTAGCTAGGTGTTCTAACCACTGCACTACGGAGGCACTAATCAGTGATGTTCCCGTAAAAGCTAACAAAGCTTATCTATGACAAAATCTAATTTCATAGTTTCGATGACCATGGGGTATCGCCGGAATGACTTCGTGTCGAAACCAGCGACTACGTGATGAAACTGAATCGAGCCTGTTACCAGCTTAGTCCGTGAACAACAACTCCGGCTCTCTGGGCACGTGGCACGCCTCCCGGACGTCGAGCTTGTTCACTGGGTCGTTCCTGTACGAGACAACCCTGAGTGGAGGAGACCAAGGGGACGCCCACGTAACTCATGGATGGGGCAAGTTGATCGCTCCTGCCGGGAGGGTCTTGCGATGGGTATGGAGGCTGCATGGGAGCTTGCTCGGGGGGACCGTCTGGAGTGGAGGCGGCGAGTGAGTGAAGCGACGCGCCCCCGGGAGTATGCTCTCTGCTAGTTAGTTAGATGACCAAAACAGCTTAATAGGCAATCGAGAATGACCATAAATGCTGTTTTTTTTTTTTTTTGTTTTCCTCTCTGGCCCATAAATGTACCTACATCAGGAAAAAGCCTGTCAGGGCAAGATTTCTGGCCATGCCGCGGGAGCTTCCTTGGTACTGGGGAGAGGCGACACAACTATAGCATTTCCTCCAAGTGATTCTGACACATAATTCCTGGATGTGATGCCTAATCATTAATTCCCTCATTAAGGGCAGGTCAGAGTCATCCGGAACATCATCTTCCAGTAATTGGATTCTGGAACCAGTTGGCGGTGCCCAGCTCCTCGCCGGCCCCGTCCGTGAGCTGCTGACAAGTAGACGCGCTTTTCACCAGCTAACTAACCTGCTCGCGCCTGCCAACTTTGCCAGAGACATCTTTCTCGTCTGACACTTGACTCTGCAATAAGCTACATGGATCAGATCCTTTCCTGACTAGCTAACGTCTTACCTGGCGCTCTCTTTCGTGTTATGTCAGGTACATATATCTGCCTCATCACTGTCCGGGTGTGGCGAAACGCTGACGACAGCAGTGAAACACTTCTGAAATACCTCGGGTGAAATGAGAACATGATCATAAGAAATTTGTTCAGAAACAAGTCACATCATCATTGGATATCACACATGTTGTACCAGCAGAAACACTTCGTCATGCCACTGGATAAGTGCAAGAGGGAAGGGGTGAGTGGAAGGGAGCAGCTACGGGGATGGAAGGCAGACGAGAGATGAAATGATACAATTATATTGGCTTGAAAAGGAAGGGGAAACAACACGTTGGAGGGAACAAAAGCGAACAAATTCTTACAAAATAAGCTGCAACTATTGCCCCAGTAAGAAAGGCGAGTCAGTCGTGGCAGTAAAACATATCACCGCAAGCCACAACAATGTGTGCGCGTTACGTTTTCCTCACAGTTTAGACGCAGCCGCCCATGAAAGCCTGGCATACAACAACACACGACGCGTTAACCTAATGTCGCCAGATAAGAACTATCATTTAGGTTGTTTCTCGTAATATTATTTCGTATATATATATATATATATATATATATATATATATATATATATATATATATATATATATATATATATATATATATGTGTGTGTGTGTGTGTGTGTGTGTGTGTGTGTGTGTGTGTGTGTGTGTGTGTGTGTGTGTGTGTGTGTGTGTGTGTGTGTGTGTGTGTGTGTGTGTGAGAGCTTGTCTGCGTGTGTGTGTGTGTGTGTGTGTGTGTGTGTGTGTGTGTGAGCTTGTCGTCTGCGTGTGTGTGTGTGTGTGTGTGTGTGTGTGTGTGTGTGTGTGTGTGTGTGTGTGTGTGTGTGTGTGTGTGTGTGTGTGTGTGTGTGTGTGTGTGTGTGTGTGTATGTCATATGAGCAAAATATCATTAGCCTAATGCAATAAGGAGACTTGTCCGCACTGTAGTCCAATTTTCCTCATCGGCACAAACAACAGCTCAACCCCGATCTCCCCTGAGTCCGACGGGCTCGACACCCACCACCACCGCTGCCCCACTTCTCACAGCCCCGAGACCCTCTGCCCTATTACCTCCCCCCCCCCCCCCCCAACCTCGTCCCCATCATACCGTGCTGCTCTGAGCCCCGCCACCCAGCTATCACATCTAGAACCCTGTACCCCAAAGCCCCCGCCCCGAAGACCACTGTCCAGCCCCCCGCCCTCACTCATGAGCCTCCAGTCCGTGACGCTTGTAATTCCTCGCACGTGACACTCCACCATTGAACATCCCTCCTTCATTCCCTCCCTCCTTCCCTCCCTCTCTTCAGCCTCTCTGCTTCCATGCTCTTGTCCCTCTCCCTTCCATTTCCCTCCAGCCTCTCTGCCTCTCTCTCTCTTCTTGCTTCCCACTCTCTACTTTATTCCTCCCGCCCTTTCGTACCACTTCTGTCCGTGCGAAGTAATGGTTTACCCAGTACTAGTTTTTCCCCTTTCACTAATCCTTTTGGCCTTCGCTTCCGGCACCTCGACGACAACCCTTTTCCAGGCACTGAATGACGGGTGGCGTGGCGGGCTGATGGTGGGTGGGGGTCACGGGGGAGGCGAGGGAGGGGAGTGGGAGGACGAGGGCGAGGATGGTGTTACCTGGAGTGAGTCGTGCCATGGCTGTGGGCGTCGCAGAAAAAGGGAAAAAATACTATGTATTGTTGAGCCGATACGAAGCTTTTGTACTGCAAACGAAAGTGGGCGGTCCGGGAGAGTGGAGGAAGGAATTTTTGCCCGACGGTTTTGAAAGCATTGATCGGGTGATTGCTTTTTGCACCGCTTTGCTCACTTGATGACTAACGCTGTGCCCGCGACAAAGTCTTTATGCATCAGTAAGAATAAAGATAGCCAACAAGCCGGAACATAATTCAGGGCCTCATTTTCAACACATCTCTTCCGGCACTTGACTTCCTTTGTGTAACACAGGAGAAGAAACTCCACGATGTTTCCTCCTGAACTTACCGACTCTCTTGAGGGCGCCGCTTTGTGTGGCAGTATGTGGCGACCACACAGTGCGGGGAAAACCCAGAACATGCCTCGGCAGCCTCTGTGTCGGACACAAACAAACTCCAAAATGCAGGAGAGGTTTTCCTTTTCCTGCTGCATGTAAAATACATAATGGTGGGCGAGGGTGATGCATGACGGCACGTCCCTGGGCTGGGGGCTGGGCCGGGTCCTGCTGGCCGCATCCCCACAGTACAAAATACCTCCTGAGCAATTTGGTGCGAGGTACAGATTCCTGGGTGTCTCCGGGCAACTTGTCCCGCCTGCTGCCATGGGCGGCCGCTCAACGGGCCGCCCAATATCGCGCCTCTGACGCATTCTTCCCTCCCTGCTTAAGACGCCGCCTCCCTGCCAGGATTCCTACTGCTTGTGCCGCCCCTGCCCTCCCCTCCACGTGCAGCAGCCCAGCCCTTCCCTCTCACTCATCAGTCACTGCTCAGGCCTCCCCACTACCCGGCCTTGAGCTACATGTGTCCGTCTTTCCCAAACTCAGCTCTCCTTTTTACTCTCCTTTTCTCTTTTGTTATTGTTTTTTATAGTATTTTTCAATCCACGCCTCCATCTTCTCGCAGTGTTACTCCCTTTCACCCTTACTTTCTCCCTCCTCATCTATCAACGTTCCTCCATTCATGCTTCTCACCAGCGTCGTTTTCTAAGCCTCCGACAGTGCTCTCTAACGCGGCCGCTTCCTCCCCTTGCACGCCGCCTCCTTTTAAAGAGCATATGTGCCAGGAAGCTGATTTTTTTATGGAGGTTCCTCTCTGTTGAAAGCCGACAGTAAGACCATCTGTCATCCGCTAAAAGTATCTAGGCTCAAGACAGCATACTAGAAACAGCTTTGCATTTCTTATATACTAGCGTAGCACGTTTCTCCCCTCCAAATCTTTTTTATATTTATCTATCATATTTCCTCTTTATCTATCTGTCTACCCTCCTGTGATTCTCTATATATTTGTCTATCTATCTATTTATCTACATATTCATCTATCTGTCTATCTTTAACAATCCAGCAATCGATCTTCTTACCTCTTTATCCATCTATCTACCCTCCTTTCATTTTCTATCTATATTTATCTATCTATTCATCTACATATCTACCTATCTCTATCTCTCAATCTATCAAGCAATCAGTTTGCTTATATTTCTAACAAAATCTGTATAACCTACTATTGACATTTTTTCCATCAAACGTCTACCCTCTCCTCTCTATCTTTTTGTTCATCACCGTCTACCCCTTCCTCTCTACCCTACAGTTGACCTCTTTCTTTCCATCACCGTCTACCTCCTCCTCTCTACGTACTGTTCATCGATTAGTTCATCTCCGGCGCTGCAGCACGAAGCCCACGGATGCAGGTCCTTCCCCGATACACGAAGAGGAGATCGATGCTTAACTGTGGGTGGGTGGGAGTGGGTGTGGTTGGGTGTGGGTGTGGGGGTCTTACCGAGAGAGAGAGAGAGAGAGAGAGAGAGAGAGAGAGAGAGAGAGAGAGAGAGAGAGAGAGAGTTGATAATAGACTGATATATATATAAAAAAAAGAAAAATGCTCCAAGATAACAAGGCCACAAGGCGCCAATTGGACCAGTCATTTCCGCCAAACACAACAATTGTCTCAATACCTTTCCTAACGAGCTGGGAGAGAGGAAAAAGAAGTTCTCCCCCTACCCCTCCCTCTCACACCCACCCTTCCTCTCAACCCCTCGAGGCATGATTGCACCGGGAAACAGAGGAAGAGAGCCAACCAAGAAGGAATTGGCCGGGAAATACATATAAAGTGAAGCAAATATTTCAAAACACCTGCACGCGAGTTACCTTCAGGACGCCCTTTAACATTCCGACGCTGAAATATTATGTAACTAACTCGTGTGTTAGGTGATAAAAAAAAATGTGCCTGGCAATTAAAACCCCAGATGGTGCAAAAACTGTAGATGAAGCGGCGTGTTCTTGCAATTGTTTTTAAAGATGGATATTTGAATGCGCATAAGGTATTGAACCACATGAAAAAAATGTGCCTGGCAATTAAAACCCCAGATGGTGCAAAAACTGTAGATGAAGCGGCGTGTTTTTGCAAGTGTTTTTAAAGATGGATATTTAAATGCGCATAAGGTATTGAACCACATGAAAATCCACAACCACCTTCCTTCCTTCCTTCCTTAAACGCTGCAAATGACTGACGCCTACGAAGTGGTATTTATGACCCTTAAAACAAATACCGAAAGATTTTTATTGAACCCTGAGTGTGACTTTGACGTATATGGCAACAAAGACAGGCATACGGTGGCAGAGAGGAAGGAAGAGAGATGCGTTTGAGGAGAACATTGGTCTGCTGGAAAGGGCATGATGGAAAGACTTGGTGGAGTGAGGTGGAGGGAATGAGAGAGGGAAGAATAAATATGTTAGTGATAGATGAACATAAGTTTTATACCATTTTCCCATTCCATTGATGCGAGGAGGAGGAGGAGGAGGAGGAGGAAGAGGAGAGGAGGAGGATAGTGTGTTGGAGAGTTCAGAAATGTGTTGAATTCGTTTGTGTGCACGTGTGTGTGTGTGTGTGTGTGTGTGTGTGTGTTACCGTAACCTAATTTAAGCTTCATCTCCTAATTGCGATGCCATTTAGGATTACCATTTTCACTTTTTTTTCTACCGACAGTTTCATCACTTTTTACGCCCTTTTTACTTTCACCTCTATTGGCCGTGAATTCGGTATATCTCTTTTATTTTATCGGCTTATCTCTCTCTATATATTTTTTGTTTGTTTGTTTGTTTGTGTATATCTCGTCTCCTAAACTGCCTCGTCCCAAAATTGCGCCGTAAAAGGATTCATTTCGTCTGGTTCCTGTCTTTCTCCCTCCACAATTGTTCACTTCCCTCTCTCTCTCTCTCTCTCTCTCTCTCTCTCTCTCTCTCTCTCTCTCTCTCTCTCTCTCTCTCTCTCTCTCTCTCTCTCTCTCTCTCTCTCTCTCTCTCTCTCTCTCTCTCTCTCTCTCTCTCTCTCTCTCTCTCTCTCTCTCTCACACACACACACACACACACACACACACACACATGTACATATTTCTTTCTCTTGTAGGTAAGGTCACGGCGTCACTATATTATTCTTTCTTGCTACACAACACTAAATTTTCCTTCTTTCTTTCTCTTTCTCCATTCGTTTTTTTTTCTCTCTTACTTTTTTTCTGTAGCAGCACGAGTCTGTATGTCAAGCCTCAGGTGATACAGGAACGGTCACCTGACTTTCCCCTCGTTAACTCGTTTTACTCTTTAATTATCTACTTACCCTCGTGCTAACAACGCCCTTGCTCTCGTGTTCCCGTCGGGCCGTCCACCTTCCCTTCCCTTCCTACATGTCTGTCTCGCCAAACGCAACATGTCACCAGGGAGAAGAACCAAGCCGCCCCTCAGCTCCCACAACTTGCGTCCCGCCTGCCAATTTACTTGTCTTCGTGCAGCTCGGGATATCGAGTGACGAAGAGCAGCTTAAACGGGATGGTCTGCAGACGGGACTGAGTTGAGCTTCTAGAGGTGTGTGTTGGTATGTGTGTGTGTGTGTGTGTGTGTGTGTGTGTGTGTGTGTATAGGGAACTCTGTGTGTGTGTGTGTCTGTGTGTTTGTGTGTAGATGAGAAGCAGTTTTCATGCGGTAATATCATCCAGGTGGGAGGCATAACCAGGATGAGGCAGAGAGCGGAGAGCTGGTGATGGCGCGCCGTGTGCCATGAGCTGCCCTCCTCACCACACATCATGAGGGTGCGAGGGCGTGCGTGGCGTCCTCACCGCACATTGAGGGGAGAACCGGGTAAAGAAGGAGTAGGAGGAGGAGGAGGAGGAGCAGGTGATGACAAGAAACGAGGCGAAGAAAGCGAAAGAAGGCAAGGAGAAACAGGAAGAATTTGGGGTTGTAGAAAGAATGGCGTAAAGAAGGAGGAGGAGGAGGTGATGGGAAGGAACCAGGCGAAGAAAGCGAATGAAGGCAAGAGAAACAAGAAGTGGAGGTTGTAGAGAGAGAGAATGGGGCAACGGAAGAGGATGGGAGGGGAAGAAACGAGGCGAGGAAAGCGAAACAGAACGAAGTGGAGGATGTAGAAAGAATGGGGTAAAGAAGGAGGAGGAGGAGGAGGAGGAGGAGGAGATGAAGAAACGAGGCGAAGAAAACGAAATAAGGCAAGAAGAAACAAGGTGATGTGGAGATTGTAAAGAGAATAGGGTAATGAAGGAAGAGGGGGGCGTGGTAAGAAGGAACGAGGCCAAGGAAGCGAAAGAAAGAAGGAACAATTAGAAGCATGAGTAGGCGGAGGCTGTAGAGATGAAAGGGAAGATCCAGCGATGCAAGTGTTGGAAAACAAGCTCCGGGAGACAAATAAATAAAGGGATGAATAGGAAGAGCTACAAAGCCAGAAGAGGAGATTAATGCACTGATGACGATCTAAAAAAAATTGTGTTCAAACATGTCCAACGAAATGAAAAGTCCCACATCATCCAGCTAATTGGATATCCATTGAATATTTCCAAACATTTTGTGTGCCATTAAGTGCAGAATGAAATGGTTTTGTAGTTGAGGTGGGGCTTGTATGCAGGAAGTCATGTTTTGTAATAAACAAATTCCATTAATTCCTTTAACTCCACAAAAAGATTGTTATGAGTAGTCGCTAAGACAAGAAGAGTCTCCTCGCTACCCTGGCATGATGATGTCTGGAGTCCTGTCACTTATAAGTTGCACATAGCAGCTAAAAATCCTCTTTCTGATGATATCCAATTCAGCAACTAAACAGCTAAAAAAATGTTTCCTTCCCGACGTTAGAGAGCTAACTCTTTGATTAATTTCCTCTCTTACTTCAAGTGAGACTCCATTCGCACCATCCCTGCTTTACTTCTCCTCCGGGAGCCGAAGCAAAGTTATATTTTACCCAAGAGGGCAATTCGCTCCAAGGCAAGTGAAGGAACTCTGGCTCCTCTTCCTAATGTTTTAGGTGCAAGGAGAATCAGCTTTATAAATGACTCATGATCCAACTAGTTTGTCACCGTATCCAGGGGACACCTGCAGCTCGATCAAATAGTGAGGTGAAAAAAGACTCGTCCCTTGGTACTCGCGCGATGTAATCCGAGCCACCTGGGGCTATAAGATTAAATGTATTTTGCTGGCTGGACCACGCACAGTCTCCGCCGTTAGGTGTTGCGCTAAATTTGTTGGTGGGAAAAAACAAGGCAAAAGAGGAGACCCTTGCTTGAAGTTGCGGGGCAGTTGAAAAACAAGGTGGTGACACCGGAAGATGAAATTGAAAAGAGAACGTTGCTCAGGCTCCAGTATCAGTAAATCTCTTTCCTGCACCCAGTCTCCACGCAGTCACTCAGCATCGAGGGGCCGGTCAACGCTTGGGCAAGGAACCGATCAGAGACGTCAGCTAGCTCCCGCGGATGAACCCACTTAGAACAAGGAGTGTAAAAAGTTAAGTAAATTTCATTCTAAAAAGCAAGTATATATTTTTTAAGCGGAAAATGAATGAAAAGACTGATGATTCATTGATACAAAAGAATGAGATACAATACCTTGAAAAAAACTCATCCTTGAAACTGCCGCTTCATATATATATATATATATATATATATATATATATATATATATATATATATATATATATATATATATATATATATATATATATATATATATATATATATATATATATATATATATATATATATATATATATATATATATATATATATATATATATGCGCCTCTTTTCACACTTTACTGGAGAGGAAAATGATGATCACACTGAATTTACATAAATTTTCGGACGGCTAAGATGGCTGGATATTTATGTGTCTTCGACTCATCTTTTTCCTCCAGCCCTCCAAGGCGCCTAAAAGTGTTCCTCGTTAACATTATTCATAGGAAAAGTTTCTGATCCCATACAAGTTTACAAAAGTTACGTAAAATGCGAATGAATTCTTAGAACAATTTTTCTCTTCCCATCTTATGTATTAGACTGGGCTTGTATGAAGACGCACAAAGGAAGACGCAAAGACGGAGCAAAGAGAGGTAATAAAAACACCCGGCGAGTGTTACACAAACAGATAAACAGCCACTGAATGCATGATGACGCGCCATTACTTGCACGTTTCTTGTCAATTCAGTGACTCTAAAATCCACTTCTTAAGAGCGAGCAGAAAAATATGATGCCTAATAGAAAAGCCAGCGCATAGAAAAACAAATGGATTACCTAAAAAAAAATGAATTACCTAACACTACTAGCCAAGTTGACAAATGCAGATGCAGACAGAATGAAAGACAGGCAAAATGTTTAGACTTAAGTTCAACATATTTACTCAGGCAAATATACGAGGTGACTGTGAGGAAGATATTCAAGGCACGAGCATTGTTGTGGCTATTACTGATGCATGAAAATTTATTCTTTGGGAGGCTTAGACGACTGAGTGGAGTGTGTGTGTGTGTGTGTGTGTGTGTGTGTGTGTGTGTGTGTGTGCAAGGGGGTTAGGTCAACGTTGACTTTCGCTTATCTTCAAATTATCAACAAGTTCTATCCCTATTATCAATACTGGCGGCTGTGGCATATTGTTATTCATGTTTTCAAATGTTTATATATAAAGCCCTCACTGGTTTCACCTTTAGTATTGGTGTTTTTAGTAACTTGAGAAATTCCAGACAATCATATTTCTTTGCTTCTTTATAATTTGGTATCTCATCACTAATTGCGTGAGTCATTAACGAAACACCAGGCAATTATCAATAAAGTTAAGTAGAATTCTCAAATCATTACGGCAAATCAAATAAATCATTCGCAGCGCACACACGGGCTGAATGCTGACAATGGGCATCCACAGGGGCGGAGATAACCACCAGGGCGCGGCAGCATGGGGCTTCTGACTAAAGTGGGAAGGCTGGCGCAGAGCAGAGACTTTACGCCGGTGAATAGACGCAGATGTGTAGGAAGTGCAGGTCTTCCACGATCAGTATCATTCTCTGTGCGTCTCAGTCACAATCACCGCGCTCAAAAACATAATGAACAGTTAAGGTATTCCTGTTAGTGATACCAATAGTTAAGATGAAATACCAATAGTTTAAATTAGACCTGCGTTGATGTTGCATTCTTAGGTGCATCGTCGACGTTATTAACTATAAGGCATAAAAAAACGGAAAGTAATGCATCTTTGAAAACACCTCTACAAACATGACGTTACAAATAAATGCTGGTTGAAAATTACTCCTCCAACGTCACAACACTTTATACTCACCGTTGTATATATTCACGAAAAGAAACCAAACTCGTCTCATGCATCTCGTAAACCACACAGTAAAGAACCCTTCCAAGAATGCTCTGCCAAGCGAAAAATGGCGGCCAGAAGTTATACTCCTTTCAAACGGAGGTAATTAGGCGAAGTATGAGAGAAAGGAAAATTAAAAGGCCGCCAAAAAGTTCAGAGTTTTTGAGTCGACCGTATAATGCATTTGCAAACTTCATAGATTTTACAAAGTGAGGTTTTGAGAACACACACACACACACACACACACACACACACACACACACACACACGCACCCCCCCCCACCCACCCACCCACGCTCTAATGATCGCTGTGCCTCTGGGACTTTATAATTACATCCAAATTGAATGACAGTTTCAGCGGCTCTGTAATAACGACTCCAGCCAGGCGGGGAGGACGCGCTCGTCTGGGTTGTTTCTCGACGCAAATAACAAAATACTTGTGACGATTTCTTGAGAAGGAATACGTATAAACTATTCTCACTCCTGTTCCATTTTATTCTTATTATATCATTATTTTATCATCGTCATTTTCATCATTTCTTATGTGTCTCTTCTTAAGCTGCATCATCATTGTCATTACCATCATCAAATACCTCACCAGCATCATCAAATTTATTTTATTCTTTCTTCTCCTCCTCTTTCACTTTTCCACCCTCTATCCTATTCTACTTTTCTTTTCTTTTTGTTCTTTTCCTTTTCTTCCTCCCTTCTTCTCTTTCTCTTTCTCACTCAATGTGGGCTTTATATATCTGCCTTTATTTTAATCTCCTCTTCTGGCTTTGTAGCTCTTCCTATTCATCTCTTTATTTATTTGTCTCCCGGAGCTTGTTTTCCAACACTTGCATCGCTGGATCTTCCCTTCCATCTCTACAGCCTCCGCCTACTCATGCTTCTAATTGTTCTTTCTTTCGCTTCCTTCGCCTCGTTCCTTCTTACCACGCCCCCCTCTTCCTTCATTACCCTATTCTCTTTACAATCTCCACATCATCTTGTTTCTTCTTGCCTTGTTTCGCTTTCTTCGCCTCGTTTCTTCACCTGCTCCTCCTCCTCCTCCTCCTTTACCCTATTCTTTCTACATCCTCCACTTCGTTCTGTTTCACTTTCCTCGTCTCGTTTCTTCCCCTCCCATCCTCTTCCGTTGCCCCATTCTATCTCTCCACAACCTCCACTTCTTGTTTCTCTTGCCTTCATTCGCTTTCTTCGCCTGGTTCCTTCCCATCACCTCCTCCTCCTCCTCCTTCTTTACGCCATTCTTTCTACAATCCCAACTTCTTCCTGTTTCTCCTTGCCTTCTTTCGCTTTCTTCGCCTCGTTTCTTGTCATCACCTGCTCCTCCTCCTCCTCCTACTCCTTCTTTACCCGGTTCTCCCCTCAATGTGCGGTGAGGACGCCACGCACGCCCTCGCACCCTCATGATGTGTGGTGAGGAGGGCAGCTCATGGCACACGGCGCGCCATCACCAGCTCTCCGCTCTCTGCCTCATCCTGGTTATGCCTCCCACCTGGATGATATTACCGCATGAAAACTGCTTCTCATCTACACACAAACACACAGACACACACACACAGAGTTCCCTATACACACACACACACACACACACACACATACCAACACACACCTCTAAAAGCTCAACTCAGTCCCGTCTGCAGACCATCCCGCTTAAGCTGCTCTTCGTCACCCGATATCCCGAGCTACACGAAGACAAGTAAATTGGCAGGCGGGACGCAAGTTGTGGGAGCTGAGGGGCGGCTTGGTTCTTCTCCCTGGTGACATGTTGCGTTTGGCGAGACAGACATGTAGGAAGGGAAGGGAAGGTGGACGGCCCGACGGGAACACGAGAGCAAGGGCATTGTTAGCACGAGGGTAAGTAGATAATTAAAGAGTAAAACGAGTTGACGAGGGGAAAGTCAGGTGACCGTTCCTGTATCACCTGAGGCTTGACATACAGACTCGTGCTGCTACAGAAAAAAAGTAAGAGGAGAGAAAAAAAACGAATGGAGAAAGAAAGAAAGGGAAATTGTGTTGTGTAGCAAGAAAGAATAATATAGTGACGCTGTGACCTTACCTACAAGAGAAAGAAATATGTACGCGCGCGCGCGCGCGTGTGTGTGTGTGTGTGTGTGTGTGTGTGTGTGTGTGTGTGTGTGTCATCCTTTATTTATTTTATCTTACTTACAAGGCGTTCACGAATGCTTCCCAGAGACCCGATTAGGAATGGCAGGATAGCGTGACAACAGTAAATATAATAATAATAATAATAATAATAATAATAATAATAATAATAATAATAATAATAATAATAATAATAAAGAGATCGAAGTAATAGAAAAATGAGAAAGCAAAAGCAAAAGCAGAAGCACAAGCACAAGACATTGATGCCCTCTGTTTTGCTGTGTCTTGCCCCTTGGCTGAGCAGCAGCTGTGGAACATGGCCATGCATAGTCCATGAGCGTTAACACAAAAGGTGTAATGATCACTACATAAATACATACATGTCAGTAGGGTGAGAATAGAAGGAATAGGCCACGCGATATTTTGTCATGTGCTTTTTTCCTTTTTTTCTTTTTTTTGTTTCTGGGGCCTCTTTGTGCGAGGGAAGGTATTCACCTCTCAGAGCACTGTAAGCCCACCGTGCAGTAGGTATTGGGGTGATTTTTCCCCTTTAAATATTCTATATTTTAGTGCTTACTCCTCCATCACAGAATGAACATTTAGTGTTGTATCGCACTGGTACATCAAAGGCTTGGCTCTGCGCCACAAGCCCACACAACACAGGCATTTCGTAAACAATTCCGTCCAGTTAATGAAAAGCTGCCTAAATAATGCCTTTGTCCTCCGCCACTTCTCGCCTCTTGTATTGATTTTTGCATGACAACGCTAGGAGCGAGGACCTGCAGACAGGTGATGGAGCTATCCAGGATAGCAGGAAAATTCTATTTTAGTTAAATATCAGCGTATATTCGCCACAGCTAAGAATGTACGTTATTCTAATTATTTCTAGGAACCATAACTTTTTGAAAGGTTCCCTATTATTTTCTTATCTAAATTCATGTGAAAGTAAAGAAATTTGTGAGAGGTGATCCTGGAAGCGAAGTTTTTAATCATTGCGCTTTCCACTGAACCAAAGTTGATATACTATACTCTATCGACTCTGACTTGTAGGCGCGGCTCAAGGAGACCCCGCCGCTGCCACATCACTACTCCATCACTCTCCTCAGAGGGGCTCGCTACGCCTCCCCTACCCCCCCCCCCCTCTCTCTCTCTCTCTCTCGGCGGACGGGACGTGTAGTACTTCTGCGGCTACTACTACTACTACTAATAATAATAATAATAATAATAATAATAATAATAATAATAATAATAATAATAATAATAATAATAATAATAATAATAATAATAATAATAATAATAATAATAATAATAATAATAATACCACCAGCACTTCTTCCGCTAGAACTACTTTGGGAGCTTTCCTTACCCCGAGTCTCCCCTTTCTCTTTCACTATTGTTCCCTTGTTCTTTGTCCCCGCCTTTCTCCTCAGCCTTCCCCCTCCCACGCCCACATGTTTCCTTCATATTGTCATTGTTCCCTCACGCCCACTCTCCCTCTCCTCTCTTTTCAGTCCTTTCATTTCGTTTCTTTCTTCTTTCATCAGTACTTTTTTTTTCTGCGCACTTCGTTTTATTTATTTTTTTTAGCTTATTTTCTTGTAAGTTCCCTTTCTATTTCCTTCCCTTTTTTCACTGCTCTCCGCCGGCACTCCCACATTCATGCATTTTATTTTATTTTTTGCGTCTGTTTCCCTCTTCCCTCCACCTGTATAAGCTCTCCTCCCTTTCCTTTTATCACTTCCTGCTTCTGTATCCGTACCGTTGCACTACATACCAGTTTCATCTCCTTTCCAGCTCTTCTATTTTTATTCTCTCTGGACGTTTCTATAGCTTTCCTCTCCCTCTGCGCGCCTCACCTCTGCACCCTTCACTGTCCTCTTCTTCATACGTCTCTCCTCTGCCTCTGTGTGTTCCTTCCCATATCTGGTGTACTGCGTGGCGCTGTCGTACTTCTTCATGTCTCTCCTCTGCCTCTGTGTATTCCTTCCCATATCTGGTGTACTGCGTGGCGCTGTCGTACTTCTTCACATGTCTCTCCTCTGCCTCTGTGTATTCCTTCCCATATCTGGTGTACTGCGTGGAGCTGTCGTACTTCTTCATGTCTCTCCTCTGCCTCTGTGTATTCCTTCTCATATCTGGTGTACTGCGTGGCGCTGTTGTACTTCTTCATGTCTCTCCTCTGCCTCTGTGTATTCCTTCCCACATCTGGTGTACTGCGTGGAGCTGTCGTACTTCTTCATGTCTCTCCTCTGCGTCTGTGTATTCCTTCCCATATCTGGTGTACTGCGTGGAGCTGTTGTACTCCTTCATGTCTCTCCTCTGCCTCTGTGTATTCCTTCCCATATCTGGTGTACCGCGTGGAGCTGTCGTACTTCTTCATGTCTCTCCTCTGCCTCTGTGTATTCCTTCCCATATCTGGTGTACTGCGTGGAGCTGTCGTACTTCTTCATGTCTCTCCTCTGCCTCTGTGTATTCCTTCCCATATCTGGTGTACTGCGTGGAGCTGTCGTACTTCTTCATGTCTCTCCTCTGCCTCTGTGTATTCCTTCCCATATCTGGTGTACCGCGTGGAGCTGTCGTACTTCTTCATGTCTCTCCTCTGCGTCTGTGTATTCCTTCCCATATCTGGTGTACTGCGTGGCGCTGTTGTACTTCTTCATGTCTCTCCTCTGCCTCTGTGTATTCCTTCCCATATCTGGTGTACTGCGTGGCGCTGTCGTACTTCTTCATGTCTCTCCTCTGCGTCTGTGTATTCCTTCCCATATCTGGTGTACTGCGTGGCGCTGTCGTACTTCTTCATGTCTCTCCTCTGCGTCTGTGTATTCCTTCCCATATCTGGTGTACTGCGTGCTGTCGTACTTCTTCATGTCTCTCCTCTGCGTCTGTGTGTTCCTTCCCATATCTGGTGTACTGCGTGGCGCTGTAGTACTTCTTCATGTCTCTCCTCTGCGTCTGTGTATTCCTTCCCATATCTGGTGTACTGCGTGGCGCTGTCGTACTTCTTCATGTCTCTCCTCTGCCTCTGTGTATTCCTTCCCATATCTGGTGTACTGCGTGGCGCTGTTGTACTTCTTCATGTCTCTCCTCTGCCTCTGTGTATTCCTTCCCATATCTGGTGTACCGCGTGGCGCTGTCGTACTTCATGTCTCTCCTCTGCCTCTGTGTATTCCTTCCCACATCTGGTGTACCGCGTGGCGCTGTCGTATCTTTTAGCGGGCCACACGTATATAAAGTTCACCGTGTCACAGGCCGCCTTAGAGTAACGTCATCTCGTGCTTTCCCTGTGATCAATGGTAAAGGAAATTCAGTTGTGGTGTGACATAATTTCATTTTTTTGCATTGAGTTAACGCGTCTTGTTTTTTTCTACCTTTTATTATTTATGTATAGCTCTGAGTTAGGTAGTACTCTGTATATGGTGGTATGACTCTTGTAGTGGACGTTCATTTGTGCGTGGTAGTAATTTTGCAGTAAAGGATCCGTAATAGTGTAGTGTATCTGTGTTATTGAATTCCTTAACTAGACTTCCTTCTCTTCCCACAATTCATGTAGCTTTACCAACAAACGTGTGTATTCAGACATAAATAAGTACGTTGCGCAACACAGCAGAAGAAAAAAAAGCCGCTCAGCTCTTGTCTCCCGGGAAAATGGAACCGCACGCAAGTAAATCGCACATGAACAAGCTTTTGCCATTACCGTGATGAGCCAAGGGAGGAAAAGGGTAGCAACGAGACACTAGATTGGGGCAGTGTTCCTCTTTAAAACTGTGACCTGATATTAAAATGAGAGAGAGAGAGAGAGAGAGAGAGAGAGAGAGAGAGAGAGAGAGAGAGAGAGAGAGAGAGAGAGAGAGAGAGAGAGAGAGAGAGAGAGAGAGAGAGAGAGAGAGAGAGAGAGAGAGAGAGAGAGAGAGAGAAATTCAGACCCCCTTCCACCCCTCCACACTCCACTCAGCCCCACACTCATGGCTATCCACTAATACGGCCTCGAGTATTTTACATTTGCGGTGAACAGTTGCATAACACCACGGACCAGGAAAATCCCTCAGTTATTTGCTACGTTCCACCATTATGGTTGATAACGGTACGGAAATATATGAAACTCAGAGCTATTCTCTTGTCAAACGCATCGACAAACCGAGCTGTTTCATTTCGTCCTATTTCCGCTGATGATAATATCTGAGCGTCGTTAAATGGCCGCCGAGCACCAACACGTCGTTCCCGAGTCCTTTATTTTATCGCTGCGTCATAAGATAGGATTACAGACCATTAGAAGAAGAATGAAATGGTGCGAGTGCAAAAATCTGGCCTTAGGTACCAAACTTCTAAACCAAAAATTAAAGTTATCATTAAAACAAAAATCACGGAGCTTGAGCACCTTGACTTTTGCTTCAATATGTATTTATTTATTACTCTTGCATTGAAAATAAACTCTGCATATGATCATAAAGAAGATTTCAACCACTTTGTGAAATCATCTTCCCAGACAACATTCAGACAAACATTCAGATAAATCAAAATGGACTTATCTCTGTCATTTTCAGCATCAGATTTTTGTTTGTTTGCCTGAGGAGTTGGTCAGGCTTCATCTTATTAAAAGTGCAGCCGAGCCAATTCCTGCAGCGCTTTCCAAATTCGGGTCGGCACGCGGAGCAAACGCTAAATTTTGCGAGGCGTTTTCTTACTGCCGATATCATTGCCGCTGATACTGTAATTATATGTTCATGAGAGCGAGAAAAAATAGGTACGAGTGCACTGGAGAGAGAGAGAGAGAGAGAGAGAGAGAGAGAGAGAGAGAGAGAGAGAGGGAGAGGGAGAGTAGACTAGAGGAGGCGATAAAAGAGGAACAAAATCGAAGTTAATTACAGGTGATATATGGACACACGGGGAAAGACGACAATTGCAACCTGAAGAAGAGCAAGGAACTGAGGTGAAGGAAGACACAGACTACAGACAATGAGGACAGTATGGGGGGGAGAGAGAGAGAGAGAGAGAGAGAGAGAGAGAGAGAGAGAGAGAGAGAGAGAGAGAGAGAGAGAGAGAGAGAGAGAGAGAGAGAGAGAGAGACACACACACAGACAGAGAGAGAGACACACACAGACACAGACACACAGACAGAGAGAGAGAGAGAGAGAGAGAGAGAGAGAGAGAGAGAGAGAGAGAGAGAGAGAGAGAGAGAGAGAGAGAGAGAGAGAGAAAGGAATGAGGAAACAAAGGAAAGTAAAGATGATGATGGATTGTGACACTAAATATATGAGTGAGGCGGGAGAGAGAGAGAGAGAGAGAGAGAGAGAGAGAGAGAGAGAGAGAGAGAGAGAGAGAGAGAGAGAGAGAGAGAGAGAGAGAGAGAGAGAGAGAGAGAGAGAGAGAGAGAGAGAGAGAGAGAGAGAGAGAGAGAGAGAGAGAGAGAGAGAGAGAGAGAGAGAGAGAGAGAGAGAGAGAGAGAGAGCCGGGGAGCACTTTCCAAATTCGGCCAGTAAAAATGTGGGAGATACTGCTGGCGATTCTTCCTTTTTTTTTTATCCCTTCCTCTCTTACCTCAGTCACTTATTCACTCCCTTTCCTCTCTCCCTCTTTCCTCGCTTCTTTTCCCCTCTCTTCCCTTCCTCTAACTCACAACTTTGTAACTCTGGAGGTAGCACACAGACACACACACACACACACACACACACACATGCACACTCACACACGTACACCCACACCACACACCACCAACAACAACAACAAACACACAGCCATCTACTCAAGAATCCATCTACAAATTTTCCTTTACCAAGTCGGTCGGTTTATATAGTTCGCCTTCTGTTTACTCACCTCTCGTCCCGTCCCGTCCCGTCCTTCTACCTGCATCCAATCCTTCCTTCCAATGTGACAGGTGAATGACGGACAGGTTAACGAGGCTTGGACGGCTGCGGTGGGCGGATATCAGACAGGCATACATAGAACATCCGTGAAGTGCTGATTAATCCTAGGCGTGCTGAAGTACCGGGTCGAGGCAGGTGTGACGGCAAGGAGGGCTAAGGTATATTATGTGCCGGAGAGATAGATAGGTTGATATAGTAACTGGCAGATAGATAAACGGACAAACAGGCAAACAGGCAAGAAGCAAACAGTCAAAATAGTGCCAAATGTGCTACTTAACAGAGACAAAGAGTAGGCAGACATAGATAAACAGACAAACAGAGAGATAAACAAACAGACAGGCAGACAAACAAGACAGAGTTCCATATGTGCTGCTAAACAGGAAGACCAAGAGTGGGCAGACAGACAGACCGACGGACAGACACAGACAGATAGATAGACAGAACAGACAAGCAGGCAGGCATGCAGACAGACAGACAAGACAAACTAGTGCCATATGTGCTGCTAAACAGGGAGACCAAGAGTGGGCAGACAGACAGACCGACAGACAGACACAGACAGATAGATAGATAGATGAACAGACAAACAGCCAGGCAAGCAGACAGACAGACAAGACAATCAGGTGCCATATGTGCTGCTAAACAGGGAGACCAAGAGTGGGCAGACAGACAGACCGACAGACAGACACAGACAGATAGATAGACAGAACAGACAAGCAGACAGGCAAGCAGACAGACAGACAAGACAATCAGGTGCCATATGTGCTACTAAACAGGGAGACCAAGAGTGGGCAGACAGACAGACCGACAGACAGACACAGACAAATAGATAGACAGAACAGACAAACAGGCAGGCAAGCAGACAGACAGACAAGACAAACTAGTGCCATATGTGCTGCTAAACAGGGAGACCAAGAGTGGGCAGACAGACAGACCGACAGACAGACACAGACAGATAGATAGACAGAACAGACAAACAGGCAGGCAAGCAGACAGACAGACAAGACAAACTAGTGCCATATGTGCTGCCAAACAGGGAGACCAAGAGTGGGCAGACAGACAGACCGACAGACAGACACAGACAAATAGATAGACAGAACAGACAAACAGGCAGGCAAGCAGACAGACAGACAAGACAATCAGGTGCCATATGTGCTGCTAAACAGGGAGACAAAGAGTGGCCAGACAGACAGACGGACAGACAAACGGGCAGCCAGTCGGCAAATAAACATAATGATAATTGAATACACGAGATTATGGATACGATCAACTCTGCAAACGTGACCCGCCCCGCGTCACTCATTACCCGCCTTAATTAGATGTTCTGGCCGGATTGACGCCCGACTGACTGGCTTCATTAGAATATCAAAGTTCAAAACACCTCCCCAGCGAGTGCGCAGCGCCGGCCCGGCCCTCCGAATATTCCAATCCGCTGTAAATTACGGCGCTTCACCTCCTGATAGAAACTGTACCTAAACAGAAAATATGTCCGAACTTTGGGTGTATTTTGCTCTCACCGTTTTCTCTCTCTCCCTCACCTCCTACCTCCTCCCTCTTCCCTCACCTCCTCCCCCCAGAAAAAAAAGAGAGGAAGATATATAAACGTTTGCACACTGCACAGTCGAGATAAAAAGCAGTTCGATAATTATTTTTTAGCTACCCGTGAATTTCGTTTTCAGTGTCCCCCCCTCCTTCCAGACCCCCCCCTTCCCCCGTCACCCCTACCCCCCATTACTTTTAGCACTTGTACCATTATGTTTATCTATGACCTCCGACGGCATCAGTAAACTTGTGATTGATGTTCCTGTGCTTGTTTGTTTGTTGCTCCTCCGTTCACCTATTGTTGGGGACGCCGTTTGATGTACTGTTACCATTATTATCAGTATAGTTGAGAAAAATAATAATGATAATGTTGCTTCGTGTTTAATTGTTTCATGACCTTTGCTGCGAAGTGTTAATTATCGTCGGGTCATCATAACAAGGTCAGCCAACGCCGCTCAGTCCCACCGGGCTCCACTTATTCATTTTTCATGATTATTTTATTCTTTATCCAGTTTGTCATATTTCGATTATGTAATAGCTAAATCATTGTTTGTGAAGTATATTGGAAGGGTACCGGCAGGTGATCTCGAGTCCAGCACGTGATCTTACCGGCAACTATTTACACACACACACACACACACGCACACACACACAAACACACACAGTGGCGTTCAAGTCAGTCCACGTGTGCGTTGCTTGGAGGCCATGGTTGCAGTAGCAGGAAGTACCCAATTTTGGAGATAAAGGTGAGGTTTCTGTTATCGACCTCGCCGGCGGGGAAGGGTTTCCTCCATGCCGCCCTTTCCTTCCGCTTCGCCTCTCATAGATGCCCTCTTGAAGCTGCGGGGATCCAGTACTCATTCCAAGGGGGTATTAAAAAGATTGAGTGAGGTTTGCGTGTTTCCACCGCGAGTACTGGCAGAGACTCCTGCAGTGCCGTAAAACATCAATAGGATATAAAAATAAAAAAAAGGAATTCACAATAAAATAGAAAGCTGAGGAAATTTCATTGATAGTAACACTAAATTTAGGCTGTCAGTGATGGATGTAAGATGTGTCAAATTATTTGCTAAGTAGAATTCGCGAGGCAATTAAGAGTGAGTTGAAAGGTTCTTTTTTCAGCTGCGCGAATAGAAAACGAGGGAGAAGATTGAAGCATTTAGGACAGCAAGTGGGGAAGTAGAAGTACCCTGTAATTAAAACTCGACTATAGCGTTTAATGAGTACATTCAGCCTGTGTTCACTCAGGCGAATATATCACTGTTACTGGAGCCCAATTAGATACTTGTGGGAGAGTCAGTTGACAGACGAAGACGAAGCAGACGAAGCTTTCCACGTGTAGCGAAAGAGAACAGAAATCTCATCTCCAGACCCTTGGCCAGCAATTAAAAGAGGAAATAAGAAGTCACT
This sequence comes from Eriocheir sinensis, assembly GCF_024679095.1. Classification (NCBI taxonomy): domain Eukaryota; kingdom Metazoa; phylum Arthropoda; class Malacostraca; order Decapoda; family Varunidae; genus Eriocheir; species Eriocheir sinensis. Next base: position 5,858,658 of record NC_066518.1, read on the forward strand.
ACACCGGAATGGGGGAAAAGCCAATGTTATGCTGATAATCAATAAGGGAGATGGGCTGCTGCAGTCAAAACATCTTATTTGTCTGTCATTAATAGTGAAATAAATGTCCGGCAAGCAGTACTGTTTTTAGGAAGAAAATGCTAAATAAGTATGAAATAACGTAAATGACAAATAAAGAATAAATGAAAAAAAACATACCAAGCGCCCATAAGGTTGTTGAGGGTACGATAAAAGGTTGAAATGGATCTTGGACTTATTTGTAGATGAAAATGGCCGACTTTCGAGAACTGATTTTCAGGAGCTTCCTTTAAGTGTAGGTCATCTGGCTTATTGCAGTCCCCTTCCAATGTACGTCACAGACAATTATTTAGCGGCTACATTATCGAAATATGACAAATTGGATAGAGAAAAAAAAAGGAAAAAATGCTAAAGAGGAGACGGCAGGACTGAGGGGCATTAACTGACCTCGTGGCGGGGGGAATAAGTTTCAGACAAACAAAGAGATAGAGGCAAACTAGTTTCATCGTGAGTTTCCTGCAGATTCTCTTCAAAGTGCAAGTGGGTGTGACTCACTACCTGGAGTCGGGTCAGGTTGGTCCATCTCCCTGCCTCTGTAGTCTAGCCTCCGAGCCACTCCCCGTCTTCTCTGCCATCGAAGGAGCCGGTCGTCTCCCTCGCACGGCCCTTCCTCTCTCCCAACTACATTGCTCTTCAATAGCTGCCCTCGGTGTCGGGCGAGAGGGGAACTCCCTTCTCTTGCCACTTCAACTTCCCTCTTCGAATCACTTCTTCGTTGCCCTTAAATTGCTCGTCTGCCATCAGCCAATAAATTTCAGGAACGTTTTATATGCATACTTGTATTTTCTCTGCTATCGCTTCCACGGAGAGCCGGCGGGATCACTATCATTCACCCGTAAAATTGTCTCAGTTTTCTGTTTGTTGACCAGAATTTATTGCCAATCTCAAGGGCGAGGGCGGAAATGATCCAGTAAACTCAACGTAAATCCTCGTTATCCAATACATATTTCCTGGCGCTTCTTTACCTGCCTCGGGGGGGAGGAGAGAGAGAGAGAGAGAGAGAGAGAGAGAGAGAGAGAGAGAGAGAGAGAGAGAGAGAGAGAGAGAGAGAGAGGAGAAAGGGGGTTGATGCTGTTGCCCCGCCATCAACTCAGAATTCGTTTTTATGTGATTATTTCTTTATTTCTGTTGTGAAAATGACACCTTTGTTCTCTCATTCTTGCTTTCGGTTCTCTTATTCCTGGTTTCAAAAACATATTCATAGTCCATTCTTAAAAACAAATGTTATGAAAGACGAGCAGAGTAAACACAGGATGGCAACAGGAACGTTTTAGTAACAGTGCCAGCTGAGCGCCTCCACCCTGCTGCTGGACCCGCCTGGCCGCCGCGTTAGTCCCGGTGTGGTGTCATCTGCCATCAACGTATCCTAAGACATCCCATCCTGAATGCGTATGCGCGGCCTTTGTTTACAGAGGATGGATGAATTTCGACACGGTACCGTTTCTTTTGTCGACTGCCTATTGTGATCCGTTCCACCTAAGTTTTTTTTTTTTTTTTAAGTATATGATGACGTATGTTTTGAATTTGAAAATTGCTTGAAATATGAAAGTTTCTTCCTGCACCCCTTGTATGTCAGTGAATGTGATGAAAGAGATAACCTGCACCCCTTGTATGTCAGTAAATGTGATAAAAGAGATAACCTGTACCCCTTGTATGTCAGTAAATGTGATAAAAGAGATAACCTGCACCCCTTGTATGTCAGTAAATGTGATAAAAGAGATAACCTGTACCCCTTGTATGTCAGTAAATGTGATGAAAGAGATAACCTGCACCCCTTGTATGTCGATTAATGTGATAAAAGAGATTACCTGCACCCCTTGTATGTCAGTAAATGTGGAAAAAGCAATAACCTGCACCCCTTGTATATCTTGCCGCCATCTTGCCTGGACAAACTACGATATCAACACCGTGTTTGTAAACATTGGGTTCCGCGCATGCGCAGATCAGGATGGGATGTCTTAGGATTCGTGGATGGCAGACGACACCACACCGGTGTTCCCGCCACCCAATCACTGTCCGCGGGGCCCAACATGGCATCCATATTCAGGAAGGAGGCGGCGAGAACATAAAGCGGCAAATCTGCATCTTAACTGAGCCATCAAACTCTTGTTAATAATGATCTTTACATCGCTGGCCGGAATCGAGCCAAATCTGCTCTGACTTGCTAGATTTTTTTTTTTTTTTTGTAATGAATAGAAAATGTCAAAATCTTGCTAACTAATTATTCCAAATACTTAGGGCATCTAGCCAGAAATATCTCCAACAATTTCGCTTCTTCATCTTCCCACCTCTCCTTAGTCGTGATGGCAATACAGCTGTGACATTTATTCTTAAAGCTGAACTCCTCGCTTAAAGTTTCTCTGGAAATTCCACTTTGTACGATACAGGACATTTTCATCATCCTCCCAGTGATTTTTCTTTGCCTTATACTAAAACTCTTAATGATAAATATTTTTATACCCTTTATTGCCTGAGTCATTGTAAGTTGTATAGATCTGATGGTGTTCCTCCTTTTGTCCTTAAAAACTATACTTCCTTGCTGACACCCTGCCTGGTCAAACTCTTTCGCCTTTGCCTTTCAACCTTTGCCTTTCAACATGATGACAATATCTGTCTTTCCTTTCTGCTGGAAGTGCGCCTACATAAAACCTGTGCCTAAGAAAGGTGGCCGCTCTGTTCCTTCACACTACCGTCCTATAACATCGACTCCTTGTCTTTCTACTACTTTTAAACAAGCCTTAACAATATTTATTAAGCATTTAACATTTTAGTATGATTTTGCAACCTTCTTTGTTATCACCATTAGATCGCCCCTTCCAGAATCAATACTGGTATCAAAGAAGGTTGGAATATAGAAGTCTGGAGATGACAATACAGAGAGAGGGATATTGTTCGTCGGAGAGTAGTTTGGAAACAAAGAACTCTGCCAGATTATCGAAAGCTTTCAAGATATATAGTTCTAGTTTTTTCCCCTTAAATCCCTTCTTACCATTTTATCATAACATTCCCTTTCTTTCCCCTCTTCTCTTTTACATTGTACTCTTTATCTCAAATTTCCTCCCGTTCTTCTTCTCAGTACACACATCTCTTTCCACTCTTTTCATAGCATTCCCTTTCTCTTACCATTTTACCATAACATTCCCTTTCCTTCCTCTCTTCTCTTTTCCATTGTACTCTTTATCTCAAATTTCCTCCCGTTCTTCTTCTCAGTACACACATCTCTTTCCACTCTTTTCATAGCATTCCCTTTCTCATACCATTTTATCATAACATTCCCTTTCTTTCCTCTCTTCTCTTTTCCATTGTACTCTTTATCTCAAATTTCCTCCCGTTCTTCTTCTCAGTACACACAGCTCTTACCACTCTTTTCATAGCATTCCCTTTCTCATACCATTTTATCATAACATTCCCTTTCTTTCCTCTCTTCTCTTTTCCATTGTACTCTTTATCTCAAATTTCCTCCCGTTCTTCTTCTCAGTACACACATCTCTTTCCACTCTTTTCATAGCATTCCCTTTCTCTTACCATTTTATCATAACATTCCCTTTCTTTCCTCTCTTCTCTTCTCCCATGTACTCTTTATCTCAAATTTCCTCTCGTTCTTTTCAGTACACACATCTTTCCACTTTTTTTTCATAGCATTCCCTTTCTTTTCACTTTTCAGCCTTGTACTCTATCTCAATAATTTCTTCTCTACTCCATCTCAACTTCCTCCTCGCTCGTCCTCCTCGGCCTCAGTACACTCTCATCGCTTGCCTCACCTTCCCCGCCGAGCTCCACCGCCACCACTCACCACCTACCCACGCGCCGCCTCCCTCGTCATTACCGCCAGCCCGCACCGCCTGTCACGTCTTGTTCCCCGAGTCACATCTCCGTTCGCGATTGATACACGGCCGCCACATCTCGAGGCGCACTCACTCCCCCGCCGCCTGCCTGTACCCTGCATGTACGTTCGATTGCAGTCTCATCCTCTTCCTGCCTACATGGGCGACGCTATATTGGTTTCTCTGTCTGTCTCGGTCTCAGACACCATTCTCTCTCTCTCTCTCTCTCTCTCTCTCCCACCTAATCAGCGTCAATACCCATGAGCTGGAAATTCTATAGAAACGTCTCACAAAATTGCCAGAGAAATTATTTCCGAGTTAACGCGTCTGCAGTTTGGGCGTATTTACCCTGTTTTACGAGGCTGCCAGGATCCCAAACTTTCTTGGCGTTTGAACTTATTCACGAATGCGTAGGGCTGAAAGGAAAATGAGGGTGTCTCAACGTGTGTGCTTTTTTCCACGTTCAGTCTTAAAAGAGTAACGCTTGCTCGGTGTTGAAAGAGAAAGTCAGGGCGCAAAACACTTTCTTTTTTTTCAAGCTGCGTCGTAAAAGGAAGTTCTGCTATTCACATCATACAGCTCCTGACGCTCCTCCTCGCGGGGCCGGGAGGGGAAGGATGTGCCTCATCGCCGCGTGTAAAGACGCTATCAGGGAGTCAGTCATCTCGGCTCCGGGGACGGCGGGCGCTCACACTCTACTCAATGAGCGCCGAGAAGGAAAGGGCAATGACTGAATAAGGAAAGGAAAGAAAAAAGCAAGGCACAATGTTCTCATCAGTTCCTAGTTTAATGCCGCTCGTAAATAACCTCAGTCTCCTCTTTCTTGCTGCCTTTCCTGCAGTCCAAAACTCCGCCGTGCGAGTTCAGAGTCTCCCTTCCTTCCCGCGAGTCACAGTCCATTAGGTAATTGTAGTTTATTGGCGCTTACTGAGTAGTGAGCAAGTGTGGAGGAAGTGTGGAGCGGTAGAAGGAAGGGCGCAATAGCAAGACTTCGGGAAAGAAAGGTGTATTTTTTTTTCCTACGTGTATGGGGTTATGGTGGTGGTGGTGGTGGTAGTGGTGATGGTGGTGGTGGTGATGGTGATAGTGGTGGTGGTGGTGATGCTGGTGGTGGTGGTGGTAGTAGGGTATGGTGGGCGGCAGGGTAAGTGAACAGGGGCAGTTGGATTGAACATCTGGGCGAGGGAGGTTTTGGCAATGCTTTATTTTTTTTTTGTGGATGAATTATCGAGAACTGGTAAGGAACGAGAGAACTGGGCAATGCTGAAGATTTATTTATTTATTCTTTAATTACTATGGACGATGAACGATGAAAGGCTTTAACTGTTGAATGGGCGTTTCGTTGGAAATAAAAAGGCAACAGAGGTCAAATTAGCGCAAGAGTGAGAGAGATTGGGAGCATTAAAGAACTGACACGTATTGACCTTCAGCAGTTTTCTCTTCTGGGGTTCCTATGAGCAAGGGAGGACAGAGGAGGTGAGGGAGGCGGGGCATGAGCGAAGTAAAGGGAACTGCTCGGTGGATGAGTTTAAACAAAGGGAGCTGCCTGTAAAAGTGCAAATTTCGGGGAATGGAAATGCAGTTAATACGATTTCCAAGCACACACACACACACACACACACACACACACACACACACACACACACACACACACACACACACACACACACACACACACACACACACACACACACACCATAATGCGGGCAAGTGAAGGGTTGTTTGCTCAGCGCACTAGTGATGAACGTGAGAACAACAGCTCATCATTTTCCCTTCAGTCAAGTATACAAAGAACGTCCACACACAGCATATCAGTCCTTACTTCAGAAACAAAGATTCTGACTGATATCATAGAGTACAACAGTGTGTGAGGCAGCACAGAACTTTTCCGTCCTCTTCCATTCCTCCCGAGTACCCTCTCTCTGCCCGATGCAAGCCTTCCATTTCATCACTATCACTATCGCCTTTCTCCATATTGCTTTTCTCATCTCCACTTGACGCCCACCGTTCTAGTTTCCCACTTACTGTGATCAGCAGGCTTGGAGTACGTCCCTGCATGGTCTTCATCAGAATTTTAATATCAAACTAAAATAGTCTCAGGAGACAGAATGAAATTTCAGTAAACTTTTGGGTTGATTTTTTTTTTAAGAAAAGTGAGCTAAACGTTTAGCTTTACAAGTAAATATATCAGCTGTGGTGTGATCAGTATGAGGGAAAGACGGGAATGGAAAAGGTTTTAAATATTTTTCGAGTCTGTCATGATCATGGAAAGAAATAGTTTGTATATGTATTTGACTCGGTTGGTAAATTATTTTTTGGTGAGTTATTGAGTACTTATGGATTAAGATGGGATACTGTTTCTTATAGAAATCCTAAATCAATGGTGACTGGTGAAATACGTGCAGCAGAAATTGTGATTTTGTAAGAGAATGTTGCCTTTGATATTACTAAGACTGTTGCTGTGGTTATCGCCAATATTTTTGTTTTCCTAACTGTTATGCTCTTCCTTTAGAAACGGCTTATTGCGTAGTAGTCAACTCACTTCGCTCTCACCCATGAGACTAAGGCTAGATTTTTCGGCCTAGCTGTAACAACGTGAGCGTGACACAATGAGGCTGCTGTGGTACAATGGGTCGAACACACACTCCGAGAATGGGTCAGTAAATAGGTACTGAAGGGAAGTAATTGAAGCATGACTGTCCCACTTGTGAGCCATACGTCACACGAGCTTAGTGCTAGGAAGGTAAACTTATATGGGAGTCAAATTCAAGCTTAGCAAACTTGGCCGACAGTTTCACAATCAAAATCAATCGAAAAGAAAAAAAAATATTAAAAAAGGTCAATGAGGAGACAGCGCCGCCAGCCCCACCAGGAAGCTCTCGGCGCAGAAGGGATAGCAGTGCCTCATATCCGCTCAGGTTCTCAATACCGAGGGACCAGAGGGCGGACCGGGTTTTATAAAGTTTGACAGCAGAGATAGAGATTCCGTGAATGCCTTTAGGGTGCCTTGATTAATTCCAACTTCTTCAGATTTTTGTTCGGATTTTTTTCATGTTATTTGAGAGCGAGTAAATCTATTTATGTCATCGAATTGGCGTCGGCTGCTCACTTGAAATGTCTTTGTGTGTCGGCGGCGGAGCACACAGCATCAGGGAGGTCCTTAAACCCGCCCTCTTTAACACTTTTTCCTTCCAAATGTCACTTCTGTTCAAGGTGGCTGCTCCTCCAACATTGGCTCCTTAAATTACAGTGTCTGGTGAACGTAATAATCCATTGACGATACACAGATTCGAAAAATATGTCCAACTGATTGTTCTCCAAGTATTATAGGAGTGTTTCATTAGGCTTAAGTATATTTTATCGAACATGCATGTGTCTCAAATATTTCATAGTGTGGTATACGTGGCACGCTGACCCCCACAAAAGTCAGTGTAGAAGAAATTATAAGAATGTGTTAATTTGTAATGTCCTCGCTCGGCTATCTGAAGGCTCCTTGAAGCAGACACGGCAACAACTGGGACAGCCTTGGTCAAAATTCTGAGGGGGGGGGACTAGTGCGAGGAGGAGGAGGAAGAGGAAAAGGAGGAGGAGGAGGAGGAGGGAAGAGAAGGGGGGGGGTTCCTGTACACAGCAATAAGTCCTGCGTTTTGCCGTCCCACTTCCCCTCCTCCTCCTCCTCCTCCTCCTCCTCCACCTCCACCTCCTCGCACCCTCCCCATCCATCAGCACTATCCTTTCTTTGCTTGCACCATCTCCCCAACGGCCAACCTTTACTTCCACCTGGTGTTCCGCTGCCGCCCATCACCGCAGCTCCCACACCTTTGTCTACCCACGCCACTAACCGCCGTCCATGCACCATCATCACCACCACTCCCGCCAAGCCTCCCTCAAAACACTGTCTGCCCAAACTACCGCCCGTCCACGCATCATCATCATTACCGCAATCACTGCACTTGCGTCACCATTTTCACTTGTCCATGCCTCACCGTCACTTTTCATCACTTTCACCACTTTCTACTCACCTGCCCACACACCATCACTGCCCTAATCACCACACACTACCACCACCACTACCTCCACCATTACAACCACCTGAGCCTACCACCTGTTCGCGTGCCACCTCTGCATCGCCTCACCGCCTCCAGCCACTACCTCCGGAGAGCATCAGGTGGCAACAGTCGTCATTAGTTATGGCTCGCCAGTAGAGTGTGAAGACCCGGGCATTAGCGTGATGAATGTTCCAGAGGCCTAGAAAAGTAAGAACTTGTAGCCTGGGTGTGGCAGGAAGGGGGAGAGGGGATGGAGAAATGGAAGAAGGAAAGGTGGAGAGATTGGGGCTCAACTTGTAGTGTTGGTAAGAGAGCTAGAGAGAGAGAGGCAGGAAGAAAGAAAGGAAGGCAAGGTGAAAAGACTGGAGAAGAATTTGTATATTGGGGAGGCAACCAGAGGGGAGGAGAGAGGCGTAGAAAAGATAGGCAGGCATAACGGAGAGACTAGACCAGAGATTGTAATGAGAGCTAAAGCGGAAGGGAGGAGATAGGTTTGGAGGGGGAGGAAAAAAGGCAAGGGGGAGAGACTGGAGGAAAAAAAAACATGTAGCAGGGGCAGACAGGGGAGGGAAGAAGACAAGGTGAAGAGACTGGAGCAAAACTTGTAATAGGGAAAGACCGGGGAGGGAGGAAAGGAAGGCAATGTAAAGGGACTGTGGTAAAACTTGTCCTGCAGTATAAGCAAGGCAGCCGTGGGGGGGGGAGGGGGGGGGATGGAGATAAGATGAAGACACCGGAGTTAACTGGGGCAGGAAACACTTCAGAGGATTAGTTTTGTTATTAGCCGTGTGCCGCGATAGATTAACCTGGTAGCTGCGGGGATCATGTTTCTTGAAGGCCCCACTAAGCGAAAAAATGAGAAAAAATCATCACTCACACAAACCGTTTCATAATATATATCAACGCATTTGTGATCAGTTTATGCATCATCTATTTTGGGGGGTTTATATCATGGCAAAAATGTGGCCCGTCGCTGGTACACGGTAAAGCCACAAATTTGGCCCGTCGTTGCTACCAGGTTAAAGTCATTGCTGTCCCCGATGAAGTGGCGTTTGGATTTGATGGATCTTAGTGTAGTGCCGGCTCTTCTGTTGATCCCTCACCTTGTAGCGCTCCAGGTGGCCGACGCGGCTCCGACCATGTCACCATCCCAGTCCGCGCACCGCCGGCACCATTTTCATCCCACGCTGCCACTCACTCGTCGGGGGGTCACCGTCACCTTTCAGGGCTTCAGGGTCTTCAGGGGTTCATATGCCAGGATGGATTAGTCACAGCTACACCCCACCGAGATTATCGTTATCATTAATATCATCATTAATAGTAGTAGTATTAGTAGTAGTATGATTAATATATTTATTATTAGTTGTAGTAGTTGCAGTAGTAGTAGTAGTAGTAGTAGTAGTAGTTGTAGTAGTAGATAATTATATAGTAGTAAGTCTGTTCACTTAAGTCTGACCCAAGCTGACAACATAAACCTAAGCGTGTTCGTAAGGACAGTGCAGATTAGCAGAAAGAGTTGCATGAGATAAACACAAACAGAGGTTAAAGAAAACTTGGAAGCCACAGCAGTAGACAATCAGCACTCAGCTTGCAAACACGCTTAGGTTTATGTTGTCAGCTTGGGTCGGACTTAAGTGAACAAACTATAGTAATATTTATTCCAGTATTATTATGGGTGTTGGTAGGTGGTATGGAGCCATGGGTTGAAAAGCAAGTCCCTATATTCCTGAGTGATTTCGCCAGCAGGGGTTTCTTCAGAGGAAAATTAATATATTCCTCCGAGGAAGCCTTGCGGGCGAAATTAGTCAAGAATACTTAAAAACACTCGCCTCTCAGGCTATATTCCCCTCTCCCCTGACCTACACCTGTCGCGGCGTCGATACGATATGATTATTGTTATTAGAATTATAAGAATTATTAATTATTATTATTATTATTATTATTATTATTATTATTATTATTATTATTAATATTATTATTAGTATTATTATTAATAGTAGTAGTAGTATAGTAGTAGTAGTAGTAGTAGTAGTAGTAGTAATAGTAGTAGTAGTAGTAGTAGTAGTAGTAGAAGTATAGTAGTAGTAGTAGTAGTATAAATTATTATTATTATTTTATTTTTATTTTTTATTATTATTATTATTATCAGTATCATTGTTATGTTATTGTTGTTATTGATATCATTACTATTGTTTTTATCATTATTATTATCTGTATTATTGTTATTATTATTATTATCATCATCATCATCATCATCACTGCTTTATTCGCTGCTTCTCAAGGACCAAAAAGTAGTATTCCGTCAGTCTCTCTGTTTTCATTTGTTCCGTCGTGTTGCTCCCGCGAGTTTCGTTCTGCCCGGAATAGTCTACCAGGAGACTATTTCTGCGAGGCTTAGAAACTCGCGGGCGAATCTGCTTCTGCTGGAGCTTCTGATGCCGGCCTTGGAACTTCCTGTGTCGGCGAACTTGCAGACTGTCATCATAAACAATACAACCTTTTTCATGACGACCAACACATTATAAGTTGACGCCAGCAACGTTCTGAAGCCATACCCAATAGAGAAGAGCCGGAAGAAGAGATGCAAACTATAACCGTCAAAATCATCGGAGCAAACCCACACAAAACTAATATCAGGTCCTTGCAATCACCCACAAGCGGCAAAAATGGAAGCTGATGGCCGAATCATGGAGAACGGCGTAATAAAATCATTCCTATTTGCTTACCCGTCGGGAAACAAAATACATATACAGTAACATTACTATTTGCAGCTCTCTCGGGTAAAGCGCTTGTGGTAAAGATCGCTGAGTGTATTAGTCTGGTGATGGCACAGAGGAAAAGTGGGATGAAACGAAGTGGGTCATGCAAAATATATTACCGTGAAAATATCAACGCCATCAGTCAAGGGAAAGGAAGGGAATGTGAAGGGAAGAAGGAGGGTGAGAGAGAGAGAGAGAGAGAGAGAGAGAGAGAGAGAGAGAGAGAGAGAGAGAGAGAGAGAGAGAGAGAGAGAGAGAGAGAGAGAGAGAGAGAGAGAACGAAAGAGAACTGGAGAGAAAGAAAGAAAAGAGAGAGAGAGAGAGAAAGAAAGAAAAGAGAGAGAGAGAGAGAGAGAGAGAGAGAGAGAGAGAGAGAGAGAGAGAGAGAGAGAGAGAGAGAGAGAGATAAAGGGGGGAGGTGATGAAGCCGGTTAGGGAGGTGTAGAAAACAGTATATCGCATAATTGCTCCTCCACCCTCTAAACCAACCAGCTTCCCAATCATCCCGCCCATAACGCATCGGTGTGCCTCCTCCGCGGCGGCGCTGCTGCAACCCTAACCCTCCGTTAATTAGTGGCTCAGATATAATGGACTCAGTTTATTCCAGACTTCGACTGCGGATGAAGCCACTATGCGTGCGTCGTGATTTGCGTTGATCTGGTGCTAATGCCTCAGGTCATAAGGGAATGGCGGCGCAACACAGACCCCGACCCGCCTAACTGTGTGGGGGAAGGCTTGGAGTCGCTATTGTGCGTAGTCAGGCGGGAACAATTGATTCAACTGTGAAGCAACAGCAGAAGTTGTTGTTGTAGCAAACCAAGTAGTAGTCGTAGTATTGGTAGTAGTAGTAGTAATAGTAGTAGTAGTTGTAGTAGTAGTAGTAGTAGTAGTAGTAGTAGTAGTAGTAGTAGTAGTAGTAGTAGTAGTAGTAGTAGTAGTAGTAGTAGTAGTAGTAGTAGTAGTAGTAGTAGTAGTAGTAGTAGTAGTAGTAGTAGTAGTAGTAGTAGTAGTAGTAGTAGTAGTAGTAGTAGTAGTAGTAGTAGTAGTAGTAGTAGTAGTAGTAGTAGTAGTAGTAGTAGTAGTAGTAGTAGTAGTAGTAGTAGTAGTAGTAGTAGTTGTTGTAGTAGTAGCACGGGTGGTAATCATGAAAAACGTCAATATTAAAAATAGCATCATCATCATTATCATAGTCATCGTCATCATCACCATCATCATCATCAGCAGCAGCAGCAAAGGCAGTATTAACAACAGTAGATGCAACCACAACAACGACAAAAACAAAAACATTAACAGCGACACCAACATCAACAGCAACAGCACCAACGACAAGAAAACATCAGAATATGATATCTGTCACATTACCATTACTGAGTTGAGCTCCTCTGCTTTATTATCTTGGTGACTCCTCCTCCTCTAAGCGGATCGCACTCAACCAGCGTTAACACCGCCATGAATTAGTGATGAAGCTTCCTCGACAAATTACTGTAGCCGCCCCTCCCCGACCTCGCGGGAAATCCCCTTTGGTAATGAGGCCTCCCTGATGAGTACGCTGTGTCTGCCGCTCCGAGCCCAGACCTGCACCACTGTGTTGCTCGTGCCGCTGGGGAAGAAGGAAGGCCTACTACAAGGGTAAGCAGGTGGTACATAATGAAGAATTACCAAGATGATTAAATTATAATTACACTAAATATCTATGCAAGGTCTGTGTCTTGGGGATTCCGATGTGTGCTTCTGCTACTTTTACCTTTGGATCTGTACGCAAGAAATCTAGTGCAGGTAATTTACGCTTCACCCACCCGTCATAAGCAGCGGGAGTCCCCTGGGAGTGGCCTCCGTGGGCCGTCCACAGGGAGGAGGAGGTTTAAGTACCAGGGTGCATGTTGGGCGGGGCTGTGTGCTCGCCGGTACAGTGAACCATTTTTCTCCCCCTCTTCCCCTCGCTTACATGATTTAGTGAGGTGGAAGATAAACGGAGCGTGCAGGTGACGGGCCCGGGGTGGGAGGGGGGGCGCTGAACAGCCCTGGAGAGGAGTACGCGAAAATGTTTGGCAGGAACTAATTATTACCGAAAAAGGGCACGTAAAAATGTTCTGTGTTTAGTCTATAAATGCCACTGATAGCTCCGGGGGAAAGCGAACTCATTATCAATTCCCACCTTGTTTCCTCTTTAATTTATTAAAAGTCGTGAATTTTACAGTGAACAGAAAGTGCGTCGTTCTTTATGCACGCATTTTCCACTCTGTAACAAAAATTGGGAGAGAGAGAGAGAGAGAGAGAGAGAGAGAGAGAGAGAGAGAGAGAGAGAGAGAGAGAGAGAGAGAGAGAGAGAGAGAGAGAGAGAGAGAGAGAGAGAGAGAGAGTCCTTTAATGTGTGTGTGTGTGTGTGTGTGTGTGTGTGTGTGTGTGTGTGTACGGGCGTGAGCAAGGAGAGCATCGAGGAGGTGACCATAAGATTTTAGATTTTCCCGACTTTTGCCCTGATCAGTGCGGTGACGGGGAAATAAAACTCTATACCTGTGTGTGACTTGCCATCCATCCCGCCATGCACACACATCGCTCAGGGGCACACAGGAACTCCCTCGGCAGACCACACGGAGATGCATTCGGATTAAGACCTTACCCAAGATCTAGCAGTCTCCTATATCAAACACACTATTGCAAGTAACCCATTTTACCTTACCCACACACACGGAGCTGCGGAGGGGCGTTGCGTGACACATTCAATGAGTAGGAACGGATGACAAACTCCGAGCACGCTACGAGGTCTGTGAATAAGAAGGGTGAGAGGGGGGAGCAGTGGTGTGACTGGTGTACCTCTGCCGGCGAGGTGAAATAATGGACTCGCTGTCATGTTGCTCTTTGTACATTTTGCGGCGCTGGATTTCATAGAGGGAAGATGAGTGACAGGAGGGCGGCAGAGTGGGTAGAGGGAGAAGCATATGTGTGTGTGTGTGTGTGTGTGTGAGAGAGAGAGAGAGAGAGAGAGAGAGAGAGAGAGAGAGAGAGAGAGAGAGAGAACGAAAGACAGAAAGAAAGAAAAAGAGGAAAAAGAAAAGAAAAAGAACGAAGGAGAGAAATAAAAGAATGGGAGAAAGAAAGAAATAAAATAAAGAGAGAGAGAGAGAGAGAGAGAGAGAGAGAGAGAGAGAGAGAGAGAGAGAGAGAGAAGAGAAAACGAGAACACTTCTTAGTAAAATCGAGGTCACAAAACAGATATGAACCGGTCAAATACGATTGTCGGTTACCTCCCATCCCGAAAAAATGAGGGAAACTTCCGCGGTAGTATAAAAATAGATGCCTTTTATGCCTTGGGATAACATTATTATTTACTCAGCGGCCGAGAGAGTGGAAGCCCATTTTACTGCTACTACCACCTTTTTGCATTCTACAATTTCGTTATAAGAACTGCGATGATAAAATTCCACGTTGTGTTTCCCTCTCGCTCTACGATGTTTTAGTGTTTCCTGAACCGGAGGAGTGAGTGGGAAACTTTTGCGCTCGCCTGCACAGAAGTCAATGTTTACAAGGAGGAGGAACTGCGTGTTGACTCTCCCTCACCAGCCTCCTTCCCTCCTTCCCTCCCTCCTTCCTTCCTCGTGTTTTCCTCCCCGTTCCTCTTCTTCCCGCTCCGATTATGTTGTCTTGTCCTATCTCTGCGTTATACATATTTCTTTCATACTTCCACTTTTCCTATTCAATCATGTTCCTCCTTCCTTCACTCCTGTTCACTCCTTTTCCCGCTCCTCTGCCTGCTCCTGTTATGTTATTTTCTCTCTTCTCTGCATTGTAATTTGCTCTATTATCTCCACTTTTTCTTTTCACTCACTCCGTCTTATCTTCCTTTTCTCCCTCTTTCCTTCCTCCTTGTTCCTCTTCCCGTTCCTCTTCCCGCTCCTAATTATGTTATCTTTTCTCTACGTTCTGTTCTGCTCTCATTCCTCCATTCGTCCTTTCCACTCGCTCTGTCTTCTGCCCCTTCTCTTCCTGTTTCCTTTTCATCCTCCTTCCTTCCTCGTGTTTTCCTTCCCGTTCCTCTTATGTTTTGCTTTTCTTCTTTTCTCAACGTTTCTCTCCACTTTACCTTTTCACTTATGTTCTCTCTTCCTTTTTCTTCACTTTCCCTTTTCACTCATGTTCTATTTCCTCTCTCACCAACTTTCTTTTCGTCTCCACATCTTTTTTTTCTGTCCTTTCCTCTTCCCTTTTCTACCTTCTCTCTTTTCCTGTCATCCTCTCTCCCTAATTATCTTTTCATCTTCACACTTGTTTTTTCTCTCTCTCTCTCTCTCTCTCTCTCTCTCTCTCTCTCTCTCTCTCTCTCTCTCTCTCTCTCTCTCTCTCTCTCTCTCTCTCTCTCTCTCTCTCTCTCTCTCTCTCTCTCTCTCTCTCTCTCTCTCTCTCTCTCTCTCTCCCCTACTTTACTAACTTCTGTCTCTCCTCTCACATCTTTCTTCGTATCTTATCTCGTGTCTTATCTCATTGTTTCCTCTCCACCCCACTGTCTATTTTTATCTCTTTTACCTCAACTTTCTCTCCCCTGATGTCTTCTCTCTCTCCTAATCTTCTTCAGCCCTCATTTCTTTCCTCGACAGCGTTTTCCTTGTTTCATTTCTCTTGGCTTTTCCTTCTCTCTTTCCTTTCTTTTCTGTCTCCCTTATATTTTTTTTTCTTCTTTTGCACCGTTACCCAGCTTTTCTATTTTCCTTTTTTTTTTCTGCTCCGTGTATCATCCCTCTTCTCACACTATATTTCCTCTCGTTCCTTCCATGGAATTTAATTTCCCTCCCTTCCTACACCTTTTTTTTTTATCGAGTGAAATATTTCTTTTCTCTCATTTCGCATAATACTTTTTCATTTTTCTTTTCTTTTGTCTGGCTCTTCTTGCATCTGACTGTTTTCCATTTTCTATTCTGCTCTAAATTTTTGTGTCATTCCATTTTTTTCTTCATGTAATTGGATTTCTTTTCGTCTTCAAGCGTTTTTTCATCGCCTTTTTATTCTTTCTTTTTTTTTGTCTCATTTTTCCCTGCTTTCGTTTTTTTTTATATTTTTCCACCGTTTTATTTTGTTTCTCTTTTAAGGCAACGTATTAGTTTGTTGTCTCCTCTCCTCGCCTCCTCTGTTTCCTTTCTTCTCTCATTCTAGGTTGCTTCATGTCTTGTTTATATCCCATTTGCCCCCAATATCTCCCGCCCCACATCCCTCGTGTCTTTCTAAATCTAATTAATTCTCCTTCACCACCCGCTCTCTCTCTCTCTCTCTCTCTCTCCCCCCTCCTCCCCCTGGTCGGCCTTCCCTTCTGCCTCTGCCCTTCCGCCCGGCCGGCATCATCTTTTCCGCCTCACTGACGCTTCATCGTTTGTAGTTTTCTGTCAATTTGTTTCCGTCCGGGACTCACCTCGCTCACCTCCGCTCCGCTGGTTTCGCTTCAGGTGGGACGGCTTATCCTCGGTTTGTTTTCCCTCACTTGTAGGGGAGGAAGGTGTCCCTGGTGCTGCGCTTTACACACTCTTTGTTGTCGTGTTATTCCCTGCTGTTCCTTCACCGTCCGCTGCTCCCTGCGCTCTGCATTTCCGCTCGTCATTTGGTGTCGCTTTTGTTCTTTTATTTTTTGTTCTCACAGATGATGGCATTGTGTTGGACATTAACTGTTCTTTTGTGCTGATTACACTACACTAAGTTTCAGAATGGAACAGACGCTCGTTCCTTTGTGTGGCTGGTCATTTTTACTGTTGTCCGTATGCGTGATTACCGCGTGTTTGGTGGCGTTACCATCGTTAATTACCGCCGACCTTGTGTCCCGCGCTCATAAAATGCTGCAGCAGTGTCTCTATTATCATGATAATTATTGTCGTAATAATCATAATTTTAACAGTGATGATAGTAGTAGTAGTAGTAGTAGTAGTAGTAGTAGTAGTAGTAGCACTATTATTATTATTATTATTATTATTATTATTATTATTATTATTATTATTATTATTATTAACATTACTGTTACTATTACTATTACTTTCATTATTAAAAAATCTTCGCAACGAGGAGGTGCAGCCCACGCGAGATTGAGTCCATCTCGCACACACATCAAATGAAAGAACTGCAAGAACACACTATTAAAATCTTTGTGTCAGGTGTGTCGTGATGGCATGCTGCTGAAGTTATTGTATTCACACTCTTCCGGCTCTGTCTCTTTCAACGTTTAAAAATATTATTTACTGTGATGGGATCGAGGCGAGTGGAGCATATTCCTGCCATTCCGTATTTTATTTTGTGTGCATGCAGTTCCATCATCTAGTTTCGCTATTATTTTTTGCTCATTTTACCAAGCGGATGCCTCTTGGCGAGGAGTTGCCCCTCATTCCCATGTGACCATAGTTATTGTTGACTTGATTTACAAGTAACACCACCTAAGTATCAAAGTGCAGTATTTAAGTTAACATTGTTTTACCTGCAAGTCACTTATACCATAAAGCAAAGAGAAATGGTAAACGTTTTAAAACTAGTCGGGTCATAAAGTTTCTACTCAGTGAACTGTTAAAGGAGGCTGTCTCTACACGAGTGCAGTAATGAGTCATGGGAAGCCAACGCTTATATCTTGACGATTTTGCTAAACGCGTTATTTTTCCTTTTAGTTCCCACAGATGGCTTCCACGATTGTTTTCATTCACGAGCTTGCACAATGCAGTATCTAGCAGTCTCCTATTTCAAACACACTATTGCAAGTAACCCATTCAGGAGCAGTAAGTAGCGGGCTTTTTTTTTTTCATTATTGTTTTCTCTTTTTTTACGCCCTTGCACTGTCTCCTCTGCTGTAAAAAAAAATGCCCTGTCATTATTTTTTTTCACGAGCATTATCCCGCCTTGAACTTTATAGCATGTCCGGGAGCTTGACTCAGCGCTGCATTTTCTTGTCACACGCGAGGTATAGGCCTACTCATTATTTGGCTGCTCGTGGTGTCATCAGTCCACTCCTGGGTAGCTGACAAAATTTCACACTTAGAGGAATCTGAAAAGTTGCTTAATTACACGTATTTATATTTCTATTCTATTTATCATTATTCAAGAGAGAATTCAGGAGGATTGAACTTTGAATATTCTAGCATCATCATTGAAAAGTTGCTTAATTACACGTATTTCTATTTCTATTCTATTTATCATTATTCAAGAGAGAATTCAGGAGGATTGAACCTTGAACATTTTAGCATCATCATTGTCGATATCATTAGAGTCTAACGCGAACCGTTATACCTCATTATCATCTGTGATTTGGACAGCATCACCATCTTCGTCTTTCAGATTATTAACATCATTTAAAAGATCCTAATTACAGTCAGAGTAAATATCATGTTTTATTATCAATGTTAACTTCAGACGACATCCATGTAGTCATCATCATCATCATCATCATTATCTATATTCCTCTGTCGTAGTTTCCGTCATTATCACCATCGCCAGGTCTCATCAACAGCCTGAGTTAATCCAGCGCAGAGCAAAAGCTTAATCGATATTGCTTCTCTTCCTCAACTTCCTCTCGACAGGCAACTTCTCGTTTCTCTGCCCTTCGTTTCGTTGATCCTTCTTGGTTCCTTTCTCTCTCCAACAACCCCTGTCCCTCCATCACACAACCCCTTCCCCACCAACACCCACCTTTTAACACACCATCCCTGGCCTTCTAACACACAACCCCTGCTCCTCTAACAAAACCACTGCCCCCTCCAACACACGGCCACTTCCCCACCAACACCCACCTTCTAACACACCACCCCTGGCCTTCTAACACACAACCACTGATCCTCTAACAAAACCACTGCCCCCTCCAACACACGGCCACTTCCCCTCCAACACCCAACCCCTGGCCCTCTAACACACAACCCTGTCCACTCTAACAAAACCTCTGCATCACCAACACCCACCCACACGCAACCCCTTTCTCCCTCCAACACACATTCTGCTCCCCCACTAACACCGCCACACCCTACCAACACACACTCGTTTCCTTTTCCAGCATGAGAGTGAAGATGACAATATAATGATCAGCACCTTTACTTTTACTCTGGATATTAAGTTTTTTGTATTAATAGTGAGAGGAAACTTTGGAAAGTGTGAGCATTAACACTTTTCATTTATTTCCACCCTAACGTATTTTACACTCCATCACCGCTCATCAGTAGCTGGTCTCACTGTTAACCAACCAGAGATTCCGTTAACGAGGTCTATCTTCTCCTTACACAGGCCCCCGCGTCGCCGACTGATGGAAACTCAACACCCGGAGATCATCGCTCTTGCTTCTTCGGGTAAGTCTTTGAAACCAGGAAGTCTTAGGGAGAAGAGGAGCGCCTTTTCTGCGGTGTATTCCTGTCTTCGTAGCTCTTAGACCTGATGAGGCGTCTTAGGGACTACCTTTGCTGAGGCTTATAAGTTGGCGTTCTCAAATAACTTGGCTGCCGCTGATCCCCGTGAGTCTTCGTGAAGCCTCGGAAGACGGCTGTATAAGGATTGGGCTTTGCGTGCTGCGGGAATAACCTTTTCTTTACAGTCTAGCAGCCCTCTTCATCCCCCGTCTCCTTTATCTTCCTCGCTCCCAGTCTTTGTACTTGTTCTATATTGCCTTTCATCATATTCCTCTCCTCTATCACATTATCATCATCATCATCATCACTGTCATCATTCTCATCATCATCATCCCTCTCCTCCTCCTTCTTCTAATCCTCCTCCTAATCCTAATCCACATCCTCCATTCCCTCCTCCTCCTCCTCCTCTTCCACTCTCTCCTTCCTCTGTTCCCACTCTCTCTATCTCTTCTGTTAGCTCCCCTCCTCGTCCTTCATATCACCGCTGCCAGGACGCGAGTGACGTGAGGTGGAGGTAAATATTGGTTATGATGATTCGTGGTCTTTGTTCTTGTTCTTTATTTTATTTACTAGTGAGATGTGGAATGGAATATCTTATAAAATTATACGTTATGCCGGTGATACATCATTCTAAGTCACCGTTAAATCTAAACAGAGAATCAGTTGACAGTGATTTGCAATATGATATTGTTAGAAAATTCAACTCGTGAATCTTTCAGTGGGGCATAACATTGAATACTCTGAAGAACCACAGTCACATCATTAGCAGATATAGATCCCCTTTTGCTAATCACCCTAATGTAATTTCTAATAATACCGTGGTTGAAATAGTTAATCTTTTCAACCATTACGGGTGACTAGACGCTAAACTAACTTATGAGTCACTTGGTGTTGCTGGTTTTATCAGTTTCAAAGAAAATGGCCTTCTCTGTAAGTGTAAAAATCCTCATTAATGAGTATTACATTAAATTCCTTTTCATCATCATCATTTCGTATAACGTCCGTTTTCACTCTTCCTGAGCGGCTGGACGCTTTATGGCTCTCCTCCATTCTACTCTGTCTTCTGCCCGATGCTCATCCAATCCCATCAATGCCAAGTCTTCCTGTATACACCTTCTCCACGTTTTCCTAGGTCTACCAACTGGTCTCCTTCCTTCTACCTCCAATCTCTCCCAAACTCCCAGCACTGTATCCTCCCCTGCTCTCTTTACATGTCCAAACCATCGGAGTCTTTCCCTTCTGAGCACTGTTTCCAGGTCCTCTACTCCACATCTGTTAGCTACATCTGCACTGGACACCCTGTCTTGCCACCTGATCCCCGCCATATACCTCAGCATTCTGCGATCACTTGCTCTCAGTACCTCCATCAATTTTCTAGTTAGAGCCCATGTTTC
>NC_066518.1:5884109-5904109 GCF_024679095.1 Eriocheir sinensis
CTGCGGAGGTAGAGGTAGAAAGGAGGAGACCAGCTGGAAGACCGAAGAAGACATGGAGACGATGTGTGGAGGAAGACGTAAAAAGGATAAACATCGGGGAGGTGAGCGTATAAGATCGTCAAATGGTTCAGATATTCATTGCCCGTCCGCATATTCCCAATCTCTCTACGGGTATGTGGTTTCTGAGTGATGACCCTTGGCTGTACCTTCGAAACTAACCACCGGGTGTTCTGGAAAATAGTCTCATTGTAATTCCCACTCAAAATTACCCTCTTTAACATCTACTATACTTAACCTAATCTAACTTAACCAGCCCTGTTCTAATTCCCACTCAAAATTGCCCTCTTTAACATCTACTATACTTAACCTAATCTAACTTAACCAGTCCTAAGTCCCACATCTTCTACTCTTCTACCTAATCTAACCCTACCTAATCAAACTAGGCCCCCTCTCAATTCCCCCCTTTTTTATCTACTATGCTGCTTAACCTACAACCTAATAACCTTTAATTGTCTCAATTCCTTCCCCACTCAACCATTGCCTGTTTACCTACTATACCAAACATAATCTAACTTCACCAGTCCTGTTCAAGAGCGGGCGCTACATACCAGTACAGAAAAGGGTACCGTCCAACCCCATAAGGGAAAATATGGCCGTTAAACAAAATGAAGTCTGTGATATGTGTTTTGTGAGAAGAATTGTTGGCATGGGTAAATTGACAAACGGCTCATTGATTTATCGAATGTCTAGACTCTACAATAAGGTAGACTGAAATGGAAAAAAACTTAAGGGGCTATTACGCTGGGCAAATTTTCCGTGGATCTTCAGTCAAACCACGATTTCCGCTAGCGTGGTCCTCATTTGTTTCGTGTTATTGCTGCTGCTGATGATGATGGTGAGTAATACCGTCGTCCTTTGGTGAAATCTACCGTAGCTTTGGAAGATCGTGGACACGTGAGAAAAACACGGAGATATGAGAACAACGCCAGCGGAAATCGTGGTTTGACTGAATACCGCACAGAAACACCAGCAGATATACAGGTTGTGGTCACATGTATAATTTGTTATCGTCCTTTAAAATGCAGTGAACAGTAAACGTTTAGATTTGACTCAAGTAACTATTTATGATTTTATGAATTATTGTTTCTCCTTTGGTTGTACTGGCCGACACACTTTATACTTAACTCCACGATGCACGAAGGCTTGGAGAGAGGTGGATTTCCTTTGGTGTCGTATTGATGATGTAAAATTTAAAAGGCGTGACAGGTAAAAATAATAACATAGAAAGATGTGTAGGAGAAGAGGAAGAAATTTTTGAAGCGACGTTGACAGATAGAAAACAATTTACATATAAAATAAGTGAGATAATGTATTGTAGCAGCATTCATACAAAATTATTCAACAGAAGTCATGCACCAAATGAATGCACCTAACAAGTGAATGTGGATGCCTCTGAAATCATGAAACAGCAAACACCGGCGGTCCGTGCCGTCCGCGCCCCGGCCAGCCGTGCGTCCCGCGGCGCGAGAATTACTTCATCACAGATTCAAAAGCCAGAGGGAGGAAATTAAGCTCCGTGGCACGCGCAGCAATCCGAATACACTTCCGACTTTATCACTCACTTTAATAGTTCAATCGGAAAATTAATTGACGACAAACAGCAAAGAGTCGCATCAGCCACATAGGAAAAGATGAATCGGGTGCAGTCATTGAGAGTGATAGGACTGGTTAATAAAACATATCTGCGTGTCTGTCGCTTTTTATATTCTTAATCAAGTTAGCGTTGAAAGCAATACATTAGCTTACAGAGTGATGAGTGATGGAAATGATAAAGACGACTTCCAGAAGAACTGATTCTGATTCTAAAGATTTTTGTCATGTCGCGGCGATTATAATTTACTGCCATACCATTAACACTTTCATCCCACTTCTCCACTTCCTTTTCATCATTATTATAATCAATAGTATCAGTAGCACCAGTAGCAGTAACAACAACAACAACAACAACAACAACAACAACAACAACAACAGCCATCATCCCACCATAGCCAACACCATGAAAATCACCATCACTTAAACCACCACCACAAATTTTTGCCTACTACTACAACTACTGCTACACCAGTGACGTGGAATTGAAGTAAATCAAGTTGTTCATAAACATCGGTCATATCAACACACAGTGAAGTACCACTAGACAACCATCACCTCAGAACGTTGCGTCTCGCCATCTGGGTGTCTCGATATAGGAAGGGCGCATGAAATAAGAAAAAAATATAACTAGTTAATATGCCAATAGTGTTGACTATGTTTGCCCTAACGCCCTCCAAGATGAGGAACAAAGAAGTCGTAACATTTTTGCAAGTAAATCTTCACCAGTGATGTCATTAGGGAATGTTTGCGGCCGCCAATTCCCTCTGAGATCGCACAGTTAACCTCTGGTCGGTCTCAATTTTAACTTTCAGGGATTTTCAGAATTGTTAACTTTTTCACTCCGTCGTAGGAAACTATTTGTCAAGTCGGAACAGTAAACTGAGAAAGTTGACAGTGATTTTCTATTCCATAAAGGACTGAAAAATAAATAAAATGGTGAGATAAATATGTTTAATGAAGCGATTGCACTCTACTCTGTGATTTTATGGAATGTAAAGTTATAGGCGGAAGAAAGAAAAAAGTAAAAAATCCAAAGAGATAATTCAGAAATGATGAGAGGTCTCTTGACACTCCCCTCTTGTAAGTGTTCAGGTTATAAGAGCAAATACAAACGAAGGACGACTATTCAGGAGTTTACCAGTAATAGTGATGAACTTTGCTTTCAACATTTCGTGCACTGGCCTCTGAACCTCCGCCGCCACGACTCCAGTAATGACTGTCAAATTGTAGTAACGCGAAATGCCCTGCGTCACGGGGTGATGAGTTCTTGCCCACCAGTGTCAAGGACCAATGAGACGGAGATGAGTACCGAGGCCACGTGTGGCTTAGGTATTGCTCCAACTCTACCTATACCAACCATATGTAATTATCTTCTCTTTGTGTGAAGATTGGGATTGGGTAAAGGAGTTCCTGCTGAAGCACTCCCTGGAGTGATCAATATCTCCCCAGCCCAGACATCCACATCAAGGCGCTTTGCACATAATCAAGGCACACTGTTGCACCAGAGGCGAATTCAGCTGCAGGTGCCCTATCCATCGCAGCAGCCGGCTCA
The DNA here is from genome assembly GCF_024679095.1 of Eriocheir sinensis. Taxonomy (NCBI): domain Eukaryota; kingdom Metazoa; phylum Arthropoda; class Malacostraca; order Decapoda; family Varunidae; genus Eriocheir; species Eriocheir sinensis. The sequence goes on from NC_066518.1 coordinate 5,887,315, forward strand.
GAATAACACGTTACATCAGGATAGAATGCCAACATCAGTTGTATGCAACACATAATCCAGTGACATTTCTCCTGTCTGGAAAAGGGGGCTGGTCTTCCCTATCTGAAGAGGGATGGGGATCCAGACTGTATCTGAAAAGGGGTTGTATTTGAAACAATCCTGTTTAGAGGAGACCAGGAGGGAGCCCACAGAGCTCATGGTTTAATGAGCAAGTCGATGAATCCTGCCGCGAGATACAAAAAAAAAAATCATGGAAAGACGCGCAAACTTTAATAAAACAAACCACATGAAACTTATATATATTGATATATATATATATATATATATATATAGATATATATATATATATATATATATATATATATATATATATATATATATATATATATAAACATTTTTTTTTTTTTTTCAAAAATGTGCCGCGGCATTTTCAACCCAGAAAATCTCTTGAAGATAAAAGCAAACTATTGCACGTAACATTTGTGTCACACTCGGCGAACATTGCCGCGTGATGCACTGACGACGGCACCCCGAGGAGCACTAGGCGGGGGTTAACGAAGAGAGAGAGAGAGAGAGAGAGAGAGAGATACACAGATACACAGATACACATACACATACACACACACACACACACACACACACACACACACACACACACACACACACACACACACACGCACACACACACGAACTCAGCCGAGAAACACATTAAAAGACGTACAAAAGGAATGAGGCAAACTGGCAGACAGATATTCAGACAAACAAGCACCCCGAAAGAGAAGCATTAGAATCAGGTGACTGACTGACAGAGAGACGGACGTGCATAAAGCCAGACAAAAAATGTAAACACATCTATACATTCCTTTTAGCCGCGCACTTAAACTTTTCCCTCTCACACCCACCCCTATGTATGTGTGTATTTGCTTGTGTTTATTTATGTATTTATTACTGTGTCTTATTTCTTACCGTATAGGAGACTGGGAAAGAGGAAGATAAGGAAAAAGTCAGCAAAGGGAACGATGGGGTCAGCTGAAAGGCACGACAATTCTAAATGAACGAGGCCAAGTCACAGAAAGGAATAAATACCGTAAAATAAGACTGTTTTAGAGTTTATCGGTGAAAGGGATGAAAGAATAAAGATACCGATTAACCCCTTCATTTAAGAAGTTGGACAGCATTGGAATGAGCTTGAGTAGGAAGTCTTCTGCAGAGTGGCCGCGGGAGGACTGGAGGCATGCAGTTAGCAGGTTCAAAAGAGCAGTAAGCATGAAAATAGCGATGAAAGATAACAAGGGAAGTAACACTGCGCCGGACTTAAAAGACGCTGCTATGTAAAGAGAACTAGTTTAGAAGAGAAGCTGTACTCTATTAGCCTGTGCTCTATTAGTGAACCGTGAGTGGAGCTTTCCTTCATAGAGGATGCATATTCCATGCAATGGCGAACAAGGCCCTTGAATATTGTTAGCATTTGGGAACGAAAAAGAATTGGTGGAGGCTCTGCTGAACGCCCAACCTTGAGTAAACTGATTTAGCGAGAGATATGAAGTTTCTAGTTAGGGATTTGAGTTAAGGACAGACCGATATGCACGTACACAACTCATAAAGACGACCAATTAAAAAAAAGTTTAGTTGTGGGCGAATAATGAACAGAAAATAGCTGATTTTACTGAAGGTTTCAATTAATTATGGTGCAGCCTGTGAGGGCTGGCTGGCAGAGTAGCTTGGGCAGGCACGCGGCCCTCCCCGCCAGGCTGCTCGGTACTCATCGATCCGATCTTCGGCGCCCCGCGCCATAAATAATCCAAATGAGGCAGCATGTCTTCCGCCGCCTCGCCCCCCGCTAAATTAAGGGCTATTGCCGTCACAGTGGCTGTCGTTGAATATAATTATAACAACGATCTGACTCAATAACCATTATGGCGTCCCTTAAAATACCTTTATTTTTCACAAAAAGTTAGAATGTTGAGGAACGAAGAGGCAAATGTGCAGCAGGTGTGTGTCTCTCGAGTGTCGCCTACAGGCGGGTACGTCGTCAGGTGTGCGATCTTAGAGCGCCATACTTTGATGTTGAAGGGCAAGATAACAACCGTGAACCATTCAGCTAAAGTTCTGATGCTTGACATGGTGAACATTTAATCAATCAGGGGATCAGTGCCCTCTTTGTCCCTCCTCCCCCGTAGCGACGGGCCCGCCTGTAGAATGAAGGTATTTTCTCCGGGGTCGTGTTTCTCAAGGGCAAACCCCACGTTGTTGTTGTGGTAGCATCTCGTAAAAGTATGAGGTGCTTTATCTTTTAACCAACTGTATAGTATTTACGTAATTTATAATTAATTACTTTGTTTATATTAGCTCAGCGAAATATGTCTACACGATAGATAGATAAAGAGATAGAAAGTTAGATACATAGATAGATAGATAGCAGCTTGCGAGCGGAAAGTGCGGATAGATAATACGAAAAGTGTGAATAGAAGTAATGTAATTAGAGGAAAGCTCTCGGACTGTGAGGCTTTTTAAGAAGCGGAAAACTAGAACAGAGGCGAGGGCGGTGACGTTTCGGTGATGAGGAAGACACATGACCACATTACCATTCGTGTTATACATAACCTCCCAGCCTTCCGCTCGGCCCCGTCGAAAATGATGATGTGCATACATACATTCATCATGGCTTTATTTCATTACCACACGTATTTTCCTGGGCACTAAATCCTCGCGGCTGGTAAAACTATTGAATGCTTGGCGAACTCATCTTTTCAGTATTTCCTCGGCAAAATATATCGCTGCTTCCTCTGAATAAATTCTTCCTTCCAACAAATTAATTTCCCAAGCCAGTCGTGTGTCTGTTCGCTCAACTCCTTGCGTGTGCGAGTTTCACACCCCAGGTATCCCGGGCAACACCACAGCAGAAGCACAAACTAAATTCACATGCACAAATATAAAATATTGGGCCGCATAAGTAACACATGATAAAAGATAAAACGTGTGCCACAAACTTTGCCTCTCGCGCTGTGCAAACTTGGAGACGCAACAAAGCATCGCGGCGCCCAGCACTGCCGGGCGAGGCCGCGCTAATCAGATGAAAGGGCTCAGCTCAGGTCAGCCCTCGACCCGTGATAATTTTGCTTGAAAACAAATTTGGGAACATTTATTTTTTTGCAGTTTTCTAATGGATATGCGTACACTCTGAAGAGAAGGGAAAACATCACAGCTGCCTCAATAAGAGTATCATATATGCATGAATCCCAGCAGCCGTGGCGGAAAAGTAACTTGTGAAGGATAAAAGCTGACAAAAAAAAAATTTGAAAACTGATGACTTCCGAACTTCCTCGTCAACTTTCTATGAGGTGAAGGCAAGGCAGGGGAAGGTGAACACGAAGAAAACCGAGATACGTTATCAGTCCCGCTACGCCCCGGAGTATCACGAGGCTGCATGGGCTCCCAGCAACCTAATCTTATCTTGATGGCTGCATTAAGGGAGACTTGCGGCCACACGTGGAGGGAACGCAGCTTATTAAAGTTGATCATCCACCACGTCGAAGGCCAGACTAAGATAAGGGGCAACGAGACAACACGGCCCCTTTAAGACGTTCATATACCCACAGAGACGTGCGCCACGCTACCAAGAGAGGCTGCTGATGCCCTTCCCCCGTCCCCCATTACTCTTACCCATTCCTCCTGTTTTAACTGCCCCATCTCTCTCCCTCGCTCTCTATCTCTCCCTCTCTCCCTTGGCGAATCTCCTTAATTCACAGCTTCACGTCTGGCGCGTAAAAATTATACATAAGCCAAACACATGAATTTCTACCTCAGTTCAGCAAGCACGCTCTCATAAAGCTCAAAACGTGGGAGGATGTTGAGGGAAGAGTAGGGGCGGGGGAGGGAGGGCAGGGCTGGGGAGCGATGGAAGAGGATACTGCGACGGGATAAGAGGAAAGGGCAGATTTGAGGAATTGTGTGGAAAGGTAAGGAAACTGCTACATGAAGTGTTTTAGAGTAAAGGAGAAGTACAGAACAAGAGAAGTGTGGGAGGTGTTATGAGTGTGACGAAAGGATGCGGCAGACATGCAGCGGCGGCACAGGAAGGTGTTGACGGGGTGCAGAGGCTGTGTGGGTGAACAGTGTGCGGGCTAAACGAAAATAACTATTCGGTGATATTTGGGGACTCTATGAATATATACATATTAATTTCCTTCAAGATTATTTTAGAAATTCTAAGCCTCCTACTATTTGCATATATAAATTGAAACAAGAGATACAAAATATACTTCCACAAACTGCTAAAATACAAACTATATAAATCATTAGTCAGTATAAATTAGTTTCATAGTTTTGTGACTACACCTTTGCTAAGTGTGCTGGTGCGAATGTCTAATTTTGCAGTATCTAAACTTTCGTTATCGCTACAGCAGAGTTACCATGTTAGGGATGGCTGAGGTGCTGTCGTGGGAAGCCACTGGCAGAAAGAACCTATTTTAGAATCTTTAAACGTAAGTTAAGGCTGGAAATTATTTCAACACATGTGTGAATATAAGAAAAATATGGAAAACAATATTATTTGACATGAGAAATATGAAAAAAATATGAAAAATAGCGTGTTCGAGGTAGATTTGATATTCTCTAATAACTTCATCCTCTCTCTGTGTAAGCGTGAATTTTACTTTTTACTTTGAAAGTGGAAAATTAAACAAAGAGCTGCAAACACGAAATTATGTGCAAATTAATTAAGGAACAAAGGTGTTCACCACGACAGAAGTGAAGATAATTCGTAATTCTCAGACTCACCGCCACGAAGCTTGTGAAGTGTGTCTTTCTCTCGAGTCCTCGCCGGGGACTCGCCCGAAATTCCCCTCGCAGGCAGTGCAAAGATTTAGATCATCAGAAACTCATCAAATGCTTTAATCCGAAGACTGCCAGCTGCGCTTGTGATTGCATGATGCACCCACTCACGGCTCCTCGTCCAAAGCCCAGCAACAGCGTGTGCTCAGAGCTCTTCTGTAACTCTTCTGGCTCAATATATCTGGAGGTCCCTCACTCAAGACCTTTCGACTGATACGCTTTGCAGGGTCGACCACAGCTGGGAGAAATTAGTTTCATCATTGTATGCATGTTCGCTCTCACGCACTTCCCAGGCACACACACGAAATTATGGGACGGCCGGAATACGCTCCACTGTAATGATTATTATTATTATTATTATTATTATTATTATTATTATTATTATTATTATTATTATTATTATTATTATTATCCTCATTTTTATTGTTACTTTTATTATTGCTATTATTAGTATTGTTGTGATTATGGTTGTACTCGTAGTTATTATTGATCTTGTTTTGTGACATTGGTATTGTTGATGGTGGTGTTCTTGATTTGTTGGTGGTGATGAAGATGGCAGTTGTGCTTCTCTTAGTGTTATTTATTTATATATCTTCTTCTTCTTCTTCTTCTTCTTCTTCTTTTTCCTGCTGGTTCTTCTGATATTTTCAGTGATTATCGCCAGACATTTGGAGGTAAAATTACGCCTGATGAAAGCATCCCGGCACTTCTATTCTATCTAGCTAGTGTGTGTGTGTGTGTGTGTGTGTGTGTGTGTGTGTGTGAGAGAGAGAGAGAGAGAGAGAGAGAGAGAGAGAGATTGTTATGCCCTTTGAAGGCTGAAACCCCACGCCAGATGAAGCTAGGGTTGATTTATCCGTTCATGGAAATACGATGCCGGGTCATGCGTTGCGGGAAGCAGACAACCAGCGGCCTTGAAACAGCGCGGCCTCGGGAATAAGTGGTCCTGATCAGCGGCCGTTTTGTCCACGCACCCATTTTTCACGGTTCGGCTCTCCGGGCGCGCACACAGCTACTCCCTGACGCGGAACTCCAGTGCTGCCAGAACTAAAATTTATCCGTGCAGCATTTTTGAGCGACAAGCATTCATCCTCACGAACAGTTTTGCCGTTGCGTGAAAAATGTATCTTACACAGCCAGCCTGTTGCTCGTAATTCATGTCGCTTATTGGAACGCTGCGACTGCTGCCCTTTCCACTAAATAGCTCTGCCGTTTCCCGAATTACCATGGAAACAAACAGGCATGGACATTAATTAGTTTGAGGAAGTTACGAAGTTAATATACAAGTTTCCTCAAATAATTTTTTGTAATTTGGCAATGTCATTGTGACGCTCCACACACGGAGCGGGAGGTGCAGCCTCACCACCACACCCTAGCCCAGTCTCGTTGGGGTGTGTTCACCAGCACGTTCTCTTATTATGGAAAACCCACTCTGAGATAAATTAAAAGGTATGAAAATAAATTCTTGTAAACATTAAGCCCGATATCCAATCTATATTTTAATAATAACCCTTTTCATAAACCAGCTTAGTCTTTCAAGGAAGTTATTTTCCAAATATGCGTACAAATCAGCAAATACCTTACCCGACTGTTACCAGACTCAGTCATAAAAAACTTTATCTAAAAGTCAAATGGAAATGATCGCTCATTATCAAGGGCGTTCCGTCTGTCATATACAATGTTCACAGCAGCCCAGCCTCTTGGTATCCTTGGACCCTGGGCAGCCACACGGCCCAACACCAAGGCCCTGTAGCCGTATTATGAGGAGAAAACAATCCATCACTGGCTCCATTCACACGGCGCCGGCGTCATAGATTTTTTTTATTTGCATTGCCTTTCTGCGATCATCACGTAGGCATTGATCATGTATTCTTGTCTTTCGTCCATGTTCTCGTTTTCGGCTACTATCATCGTTCATCTTGCCTTCCACGCACACAATGATGCCTAGTTTCCCAAGATTATATTACACTTTACAATACGTAGGAGTTCAACATCATTCCCAAACCAGCCAGTGTTATAACTCTCTCCGTATTTCGTATTTTACCGTACAAAGAAAAAGTAGAGCGTTGAAAAAGAATAAACATAAACCCCAAAATAAAGCTGTAAACGTTCCCACACTGAGCCAGCGCCCATACATTCACCACCCGATGCGCGGAGGATTGTTTTTTCTCATAGCGATATGTAACAAAATATCGAAGTTAAAAATAAAAAATAGATCACATAATCCAAATCATGAAACATATCTGACGTAAAAAAAATTCCCGAACGAGCAAGCCCTAAAGAAAACAAGAAAATCTGTTTTTGGCTCGAATATTGTCAGAAAATGGCAGTGGTCAGGGTGAAACGTGCTCTGCTTTTAATTAGAACGCCTCGCCGCCGGCCCAGGTAGGTCACCGCCGACGAAATCATAAGAAAATACGCCCGTGCTGAGTGGCTAAAATCCCAGCCTGGCTTGCCGGAAAGAAGAATGGAATATAAATGGAGTCATCAAACTCGCAAGAATCTAAATCATAAGAATTTTAAATGAAAAGACTTCCTCGACCTTTCCTTCTCTTTCCTCAGTTCTACTCTCTCTCTCTCTCTCTCTCTCTCTCTCTCTCTCTCTCTCTCTCTCTCTCTCTCTCTCTCTCTCTCTCTCTCTCTCTCTCTCTCTCTCTCTCTCTCTCTCTCTCTCTCTCTCTCTCTCTCTCTCTCTCTCTCTCTCTCTCTCTCTCTCATCTACGAGTCACAAAAAAAAACAGCTATAAATAGTTTAAATAAAAAGATAAGTGACTTTTCTTCCACTCTTCCACATTTTTTTTCCTTCATCCCATTAAAATGTTCCGTTATAAATCTTCAATCAAAAAAAAAATCCTTCCTTTGCATTTCTCGTCGCGTCTCCATCGCCGTCTGCCGCTCCCTCCCTCCGCGGATGGAGACGCGAATCGGGGTCACGTGGGCTGTTTTCTGTATTCATATTTATCGGGTAATGAGGTTGTTTTGAGCGGAGGATTCGTTATAGATGCCAGTGCAGCTCAACAAGCCACCCACTCAAACGCTTTTTCCTCCTCCTCCTCCTCCTCTTCCTCTCCCTTCTTATCTATATTTTCCGCCTCCTTCTCCTCCCCCTCCTCCTCCTCCTCCTTATCTATATTTTTCTCCTCTTCCTCCTCCTTATTCTTTGTGTTCCTTTGTGTATATTTTCCTCCCCCTTCCCCTCCTACTTCTTAATATATTTTCTGCCTCCTCCTCCTCCTCCTCCTGCTCCTCCCCCTGATCTGTATTTTTCTCCTCCTCCTCCTCCTCCTCTTCCTCTTCCTCCTTATCTATATTTTCCGCCTCCTTCTCCTCCCACTCCTCCTCCTACTCCTTAATATATTTTCTGCCTCTTCCTCCTCTTCCTCCGCCTCCTTATCTATATTTTCCTCCCCCTCCTCCTCCTCCTCCTTATCTATATTTTCCTCCTCCTCCTCCTCCTCTTCCTCATGTATATTCTCCTCCACATCCTCTCCCGTATCCTCTTCTTTCCTCTCGTATTCGGTCTATTTCCGTTTCTCTTCATGATTTTCCGTAGTTTTCGTTCTTGCCATCAAAGTTTTATATTTACAAAGTCCAGATTTTTTTTTTAGCTCACGGTATATCTATTTTTCACTCTATAATTATCTCTATATCGTAATTTATATATTCATCTTTCGTTCTGTCTCCACTCATCTCTGTCCTCTCCAGCTAATGACGTCCTAAGAATCTACCAGACATATTTACATTTTTTTCTGATGACTAATTTCCAGTAAAAAAAAATTTGCAAATCACCGTATTTTAGTTCGAGTTAACATATGCGAACATTGCCAAAAAGAAGAAGAAAAAGTCAAGGTGCCTTGTAAACCATGAATTTCAAAGTGCGAGCCGATGAACCAGTGTGACCTGCAGGGCTGATGGGGCCTTAATGAAGTAGCCTGACACAGCGCTAACGAAGCATCCTGGAGCACCGGCGGCGAGGGTAAGACACTGTATATTCCCCGCACCTGGCTCTCGGTGGGCCAGTGATGCGTTGTGGATTCAGTCCGGAAAAAAATACTGCAATCCTTCTCCGTCTGAAAAATAGAAGAAATGGAAGAAGAAATGGGTGAAGGAAGAGAAGTAGAAGAAAGATATATATATATATATATATATATATATATATATATATATATATATATATATATATATATATATATATATATATATATATATATATATATATATATATATATATATATATATATATATATATATATATATATATATATATATATATATATATATATATATATATATATATATATATATATATTATTATTATTATTATTATTATTATTATTATTATTATTATTATTATTATTATTATTATTATTATTTCATCATTTCATTATGAATATTATGATCGATTATTTTTTCTTCATTGTCATCTACCTTTATTTATTTTTCGTCTTCTTTTCTTCTTCTTTTTCTTCTATTTCTTTTTCTTCTTTTCTTCTTCTTTTCGTCTTCTTTCTTTTTCTTCTTTTTTCTTCTTTTCTTCTTCTTTTCGTCTTCTTTTCGTCTTCTTTTTCTTTTTCCTCTTTTTCTTCTTTTCTTCTTCTTTTTCTTCATCTTCTTTTCTTCTTCCTCTTTTTCTTCTTTATCTTCAACTTCATCTCTTCTCCTTCCTCTTTTCTATTTTATTTCGTAATTATATTTTCTGTACAATAATTGTTTCGATACATGGAGTAATCCTCTTTATGGGCGGCAATATATTCACCCTCCCTCCCTCCCCTTTATAAGGAATCAGATCAGATTGTCTTAAAGACCCTCAGTAAGCCACGCAAATTACATTTTGTCTTATTTTCTTCCCGGTAATTCCCTCCCTACACGCCCCTCAGGCTGGCGAGGGGCGTTGGGGCGGGGGAAGAGGTGATGGGCAGTGTTCGTGTATGTTTTTATTTTATTTTTTTTACAACAAAGGAGACAGCTCAAGGGCACAAAAAAAAGAAACAATAAGAAAGAAAAAGCCCGCTACTCGGTGCTCCTGTAAAGAATCAAAAGAGGTGGCCGAAAGAGGGGTCAATTTCGTTGGTTGATTAGTACTTTCCTGTTCTAGAAGTCTCAGTAGTAAAAATAAAATAAAAATCCTGAACTTGGCCTCATTTCCTCATATTATATTCATCATTACCTCTTGATAGTCCAGTGCAGTTTTTACAGAATGGTCATTGGTGTGTTCGAATCTCTGCGTAGGTCGAGGAACTTTCATAACGAAAATTGGCTCGAGCGTCTGATGTTGCATCCTCTGGAAAGGCGAAGGATGTGTGAGAAATTTACTGAAATTTATATGTGATTTAAAGCTTGATGAAAATGTGATATTTACAGTGTTCTTGTAGTAAAAAAGCAGGTTAGGACTTTTTGCAATGTGTTTAATAGATTTGTGGATGAGCTAAACAAAATTTGCCGTCATGTGATGGGTGAAAATATGACGAGCAAAGTGGAGTTTAATAAATCTAAGGATAGAGAAGGTAGAAGGTATTAGTTACAGAAGTTGTCTTTTGTACACCGACTAGACTCGTGCAGACTCCAAATATTCATACATTCGTACATGTTGTCTTCCGTTTCCTGACGAAGCAAATCAGTATATTGCGCATGACATCGTAAAGTCAAGCCTTGAATGCTCCGATTAGTTTTTTTTTTTTTTTTGTGGTCAATGAAAATGGGTAAGAAAATCAATACACAATGTGATTATGGTGTCGCAAAAAGGAAGAGCCTGCTTACTTAATTCAGCCAAAAGAACTTATCGATAACGGCATTGTATCTTATAGTGCATTAAGCCTAAACCAATATTATTTACTCTACACCGTTGACGAAATGTTTCCTGCAGCAAAGACTGGTATTCCATCAACTGTACTTCATAACCTTTTTCGAGCGGAACAAAAAAAAAGTGGATCAGAAGGCTTATCGAAGGCTTTCAGTTGCTATGGCAGTAGTCAGACAGGTACTATGCGTGTTACGGTGCAAAGGAAATAAGCCTAAGAGAGAGAGAGAGAGAGAGAGAGAGAGAGAGAGAGAGAGAGAGAGAGAGAGAGAGAGAGAGAGAGAGAGACACACACACACACACAGACACACACACACACACACACACACACACACACACACACACACACACACACACACACACACACACACACAGACACATGCGGAAGAGAGTAGCGCAGTCAGGTCCATGTGTTATTGTCAAAAGATTTCCATTCGACGCCTTTGCACTGAACTTCAAGTCAGATGCAGGTTTTGTTCAGTGTGTGTGTGTGTGTGTGTGTGTGTGTGTGCAAAAAGTGCTGCCAATTAGTAGCTCATTTCCGGCGCTGCGTCGCTCGAACAATAAGGACGGAACGAGCGAATGGCTGCATTAGGCCTTTCGAATTCCCTTGTGATCCCGTAATCGAGTATATGCCTCTTCCTCCTCCTCCTCCTCTTTCTCCTTTTCTCCTTTCTCCTCCTCTTCCTCCTCCTTTTTCTCCTTTTGCTCCTCATCCTCCTCCTCTTCCTTTTTCTTCTCCGTGCCCCTCGTCACTTTCACCATCCTTTTCTCTTTCCTCCTTTTCCTCTTTCTACTCATTTTCTTTCTTCTCCTATTTCTCTTTCCCCTCTTCCCTAGTCATTTTCGTCTCCATCCTCGTCCTCGTTCTCCTCCTCCTCCTCCTCCTCCTACACACACACACACACACACACACACACACACACACGGCCTGGCTTGTCGTGCTTTAGTGTTGGCGTACTATAGAACAAAGCTCTCGCGCGGGGCTGCCCTTCAAGAGGCAGTGAAGGTGGTGGTGGTGACGGGCTGCCGCTGGTGCTGTTGTTCACAATGACAGGCTCGTCAGGCGGGGCAGCAGGCGCTTCGCAGAATAATGTGTCACTTACCATTTTCCGGTAGCTGCCCTTCACACGTAGAGCAAACACGGCAGCAAGATGGAGTGTCAGTTCGATGCGTCCCGGCGTTTGGCGTGGCTTGGCACCTTCCTGGATGACGTACTTAACCGATCACAATAATTGTCAAATGCATGACCAACAGTTCCAAGTACAATATTAACTTTACTGATTCTAAATGCGGTGGAGGATGAGTTGGCCTTTCCTCGTAAATTATGTCTAAGAAAAAATAATTGCGGACCTCACAGGCTCCTCGGCGGCCCTCGGGCTCCTGCGTCGAGGTGATGGCTACTTCTTGCACACCGTCACGGGTACATATTATTGCCCAAATGCCACCAAGACTTTCCCGTGAGCTTTGCCAGGACCACATAACACTTACATCATTGTGGGGGATGTTCTCAATGCCGCCTTTAGGAAGTAATTTCGCTGGATAAGTAAAAACCTTACCAAAAAAATACACACACACACACACACACACACACACACACACACACACACACACACACACACACACACACACACACACACACACACACACACACACACACACACACATTGATCGTCTTCTGCACAGGGTTTGCGTGGGTGCTCCTCTCCTAAGCCACCCTCTGTCGGGCTACACAACACCTGCCGTTCCGTGTGTACAAGAGTCTTGCTCGGTAATGGCCCGCTGATGAAGAGCCTCGCACCCTATCGGGCTGACAAGAGCCTCCACCCCTGTTTCTTTTTCCCGTCCTCCCCTCGCACCGTCCCTTAGCAGCCTGCCACCGCCTGGCCCTCGTGAAAGTTCTTGGTGTTATTGTTAGCGTGTAGTGGCGCTCTCCTTGTCTTTCTAGATTAAAAGCTTGAGTGCGCGGGAGCGATTTTTCAATCCCAGTGAGTGGCAGGTCCTGGGGTCATTGGTAGGGCAGGAGATGCAGGCGCAGCGGGAGGTTATTGTTGTCAAGAAGACCAGCCGTTGCCAGCTATTCTCCAGTGAGAGTGTCGGCGGGAGTTTTCCTGTAATATTATGCCAACAACTGTGAGACAACAGACAGTCGCAATCAACTTTTAAAGCACACTGAGGGATGCTGAAAATTTTGCATATATATATATATATATATATATATATATATATATATATATATATATATATATATATATATATATATATATATATATATATATATATATATATATATATATATATATAAACATACATAGAGTACGTATGTGAGAGAAAAACATAAGAGGATTCGTTAACTTTTTTTTTCTTTTTTTTTGGTGCTGCCTGGCTCTCTCGATGGGCCTTTTGGACGGCCCCAGCCCGTTATTGACGCAGGCGAATTTTATTTAAAGTAGCTGCCGTGATAAATGACTCTTTACTTGGCCCATGCTGCCCCCCCGGTGCTCCACTTGAACGATGTCGCTGAAGTTTGGGTTGATTGAAGGTCCGGACAGCATGTGGGTAATCTTCCGCCACTCGGCGATGATTTAAAAAATCAGCGTGTTTTGGTGGGACTCGAACCTAGGTCCACGGGTTCACCTCACCCGCACGCTGACCACTTGGCCACCGTCTCCTGTGTGTGTGTGTGTGTGTGTGTGTGTGTGTGTGTGTGTGTGTGTAAGACCACACATTGCAAGTCCTGGGCGTACCAGTGATGAAGGGCCTTTCTAACATTCGAAAAAGATTTCCATAGAAATGTAAAGGTATTGTTCTTGAAAAGAAAACACCATTATTGAGCAAAAACATTGTTATCTTTGTATTCATTTAATATCTGCAATAAATTTATAAAATCATGCCAAGCAATGCCACACCTTATACACTCTCTTGTCCCTCCCAGCACAACACAGCAACCTCCTCTTCAGTATCTGAACATGCCCGTCAGCCGGTTTATATCATCGTCCACGAGACTGATTAATACATCTAACTAATGAAATGCCGCGTGGGGGCACACCGGCACCATCGGTCACCCTAACGCTCGCCGCTCACCGCACAGCCGCCGCAGTCACTGCCGCCGCCTGATGGACGGCCGGTGCGATGGGTGGCTGTGAGTGACGGCCGCTGGGCTCGCTCAGGACACTGTGCGTGTGTGTGTGTGTGTGTGTGTGTGTGTATACACACACACACACACACATATATATATATATATATATATATATATATATATATATATATATATATATATATATATATATATATATATATATATATATATATATATATATATATATATATATATATATATATATATATATATATATATATATATATATATATATATATATATATATATATATATATATATATATATATATATATATATATATATATATAGATATAGATAGATAGATAGATAGATAGATAGATAGATAGATAGATAGATAGATAGAGAAAGATAGATAGATAGATAGATAGATAGATAGATAGATAGATATGGATATAGATATATAGATAGATAGATATAGATATAGATATATGTGTGTGTGTACACACACACACACACACACACACACACACACACACACACACACACACACATTATATACATTAAATCCCCAGGGGTCGTATTCCCGTGACTTACTGTCGGCCAATTTAGACGGCGTGTCCCGGCGGCCTGTTCCATCAGCCTCAGCCGTTGTGTTGTTGGCGCCATAGTTCACGAGGCAAAATTCATGCCTCTTTGACCTATACAACTCGTGGTTTTCTTGAACCTCCACTTCCTACTAATACCAATCTAAGTTTTTTTTTTTTTCTTTTTCTTTGCCGATTCTACATGATCAGTTTTCTCTCCCTTCATACGACACTTTTCCCAAAAGTTAAGTTATATTTTCAAAAATTTCAAACGGTTTTCCTATCTGTTTTTTCAACGCATAACAATTTTGAACATCTTATCGTAATATTCTCCTGCGATACAACGCCCTCAGTCATACAAGAAACCTCCCTTGAGGCCGCTACCCCATCTTAACAATTAAAGGGGCCGTACGGTAACTTTACCCAAGGCTTATTAATGAAGCTATGTTAACTGTTTCATCTTGACGTTGAATTGAAACAATCTTTAAGAAATCCTAACTGATCTTCTGTTTCGGGTTGGGGCATTAAGGTATAGACAAGAATGAACAGAGATCCCAAGCCTAACACCACTCTCGGAAGGCTGTGTATAAATAATGACACCAAAATGGGAAAGGAAACTCGAGGAAAACAACTCCGACTCTAACAATAGCAGCCAACCACTCAGGCTGTAGCGAACTTTTGAAAAATGAAATTGAAAAGTGACGGAGACAAATCTTTTCAAATTTCACAGAACGAAAACGGGCGGAATCTGAACTGTTTGCATTAAGCGGAATGAAGAGAAAATTCAGGAGTTTTATGACTTAAAGATGAAGGCTCCCATGGTTGGCCATAAACCTGGAGCGGCGGGGGTAACACTGCCAACACGGGGGGAGGCGTGGGCGATGGGGTGCCTCCAAGAACCCCTGGGGCAGTCCTCGTTGCGGGGCGGTAAGGGACAAAAGCTTCTGGACGACCTATTCCTGGACAGCTGCTCGTTTTATGGCCCGCCGGAGGGTGTTTGCGAATTGTTTTACACCGCCGTGAGCACGCGACGCCGCCCTGAACCCCGCATCGCTCCACGGCCGCCAAAGGTACTACTCACTCGCCCATTTCCCCGTTCTCCTTTGTCGCGCGGGTATTTACTTGTGGTTTCGTGTTGCGTGTATGCTGTCTGTCTGTCTGTCTGTCTGTCTCTGTCTGTCTCTCTGTCTTTGTCTGTCTCTCTCTCTCTCTCTCTCTCTCTCTCTCTCTCTCTCTCTCTCTCTCTCTCTCTCTCTCTCTCTCTCTCTCTCTCTCTCTCTCTCTCTCTCTCTCTCTCTCTCTCTCTCTCTCTCTCTCTCTCTCTCTCTCTCTCTCTCTCTCTCTCTCTCTCTCTCTCGTTCTAGCTCGCTCGCTCTCTCTCCGGTCTGCTGCTAACTTTTTAATTTCTTTACTCAATTATCTTTCTTTTTTCCCTGGTGAAATTAATTTACAAGGTAAGTTCCCTTCAGCGGTCTTATTAACGGAAATTTCACGTTACTGGGAGAAGTTACTTATTCCTTCAAGCCTCGCCTCCAGCATTTTGCAGGAGGAGCCGCCGCCGCCGCCTCCTACGGGCTCAGGCACACAAATCCAGCAGGCGTGCGTGACTTGCCGTGCCAACAACACTGAGGAAAAGCGGTTTTTCTTTAGTTTTTCGCACTGTAGCGCATCAGACCATCTTTTTTCACACTAACACAAAATATTTTTGCTATACAACAACTCATCAGCTTTTTTTTCCTCACAGCTCAACTCATATCTTTTTTCATGTTCTGTCTCGAAATCGTCTATTTTTCACACTGTAATCCATAAGGTCTTTTTTTTTTCAATATTCACCGCCTTGTAAAATAACTCGTAATCTGAACGTTTAGCAGGAAATGCAGTTCTCTGAAATTAGAGCTACGCGGTTCACACAATTACATCACTGAAATATTAACACTGAATTTCTTACTAGATTATATTCATGATCCTGCTTTGTGATGTATTGTTAGAAGGCTAATCCGTCGACCGATCCTCTTATTATATAAATACGCTGTTCCAGCCAGCCTCCACCCGCTCACCCTTTCCCTCGCCTCGCAGGAACACCACATCGCTGCAGGTTCAAGTGTTGTTTTTATGTTACTCTCCACTCTCTTCAACTGTTTTTCTCTCCGTCTTTATAATCTTGCCAACTCAGGACCCAATTTCACCTGCATTTCTTCACTCTTCATACACACGCAAATTTTATGCTTTCAACCTTCTTTTACGCGCTCCTCGTACCCACTGGCGCTGTATACATCTGGAGGATTTTCCGGCAAATTTGCTTCACCTCCGTAATTCTTCAGGCGCCGTGTTTTGCTGACATTGCCCCTTCCCAGACCTCCGCCGCTATATGCTTCATCTTGTGCGTACGTCACTGCTACTGCAAGACGTGGCGCTGAAAGATATGCAGGGAAAGTAACCCAAAGAACAGTATCCCCGGGCAAACGACAGCGGCGAATATTCGAGCAAAGGCAAAATTTT